>NC_068364.1:18290886-18371348 GCF_020536995.1 Dreissena polymorpha | reverse complement strand
ATAGTGTCTTATTTTTGCACCAGAGACGTATATTTGCTAAAACAAAATTAATTGACTGATCCAATTTCACCATAAAATGAAACTCTGGGTGGAAAAACCCATGTGTTCTAGTAAAGATTGACGCAGAAGTTCTTGCAATAACCTTAAAATAAACAAAATATATCCTTCAAAAAGGCAGCAGAACACATACAAAAATGAGCAACCAGATGTGCATATACTGCATAAATGAAGTATACAGGTCCATCAAGAATTTTATCCACAGATGTTTCTTCCTTTCTTCATCTGTAATCATGACCAGTCGTGATCTGCACAGTGTTGTGTCTTAAATAAACAAACCACATATCAATGCCAAACAAAAACAAGAGCTTCTCCATCAGACATATGCCCCCAAAAAACGCTTTTTCAAAACCCTAAAGGCAGAGTTTGAACCTAAAAGCGGACCCTAAGTTTAATGTCAAGGTCAAAGGGGTCAAAATTTGTGTGCGTATGGAAAGGCCTTGTCCATATACAATGCATACCAATTATAAAGGTTACATCTGAGCGACATACAAGTTATGAGCATTTTTCGAAACCTTTAAGCGATATTATGGGCATTTTCACTGTTGAATTGAGCTGAAAAGAATTAACAGGTCAAACAAGTTACTTAAAATGAAGTTACTGACCAATTATCTGCAACTCATCTTGCTACCAGTTGTTATTAAAAATATATTTTATATTCGATATCTTACGTGACTCACCCAGTCCTGTAAGCCATCCGTAAAACAAAATTGTGTCTTTGTGTCGTATGAACGAATCTGCACTAAAACTAAATTTAGGTACACATCGTACAAGCATGACCAGTTGTCAAACGAAAGTACAGTTTATATTCAATTTAATTCAAATGCATTATTTTTTCTCTTTCAGGGATATTGTTTTAGCATGTTGATGCTGCATTAACAAATCTAAGTATATATGAAGTGAAAACACCAAAAATAAACAACGGTTGCGATAGACACCTATTAACTGTTAGATGCCCATAATATCACTTTAACGCAAGTGTGACGGACAGACATATGAACGGACGGACAGTGCAATCACTATATGCCGTCCTGTAACGTACTGAAAATCAAGCTGTAGAATAATTTATTTTTATTTTAAATGCCTAATAGGCTACTCAACAATACTTCAAACAAATGCATTTTTAAACCTTGAAAAGCTGAAAACGTGAGAATACAAGAAATGTTAACAAAACATATAAAGGCTTAATTAATGCTTTAATATCTGTAGAACACTAGTTGCAGTATCGAGTTTATTTTGCGAGAAAATATCATTCAAGTTGTGTTCCTTCAAGGCATGGGAATTCCGTTTTTAAAAAAATGGATGAAAGTTAACCTTACCTTGTCTTCCACTAGATTTAGGCAACAGAAAGAGCGACACACGATTGAAAATATTTGTGCCAAGTTTAATAAAATTCACTCAATACATGACTAAGTTATGCTCTGGACACAAACAGGATGCAGCATTGTACTATATATAGACATTTGACCTATAATAGTGACATTGACCTTGGAGGTAGGGAACTGGTATTTAAGCATACACAGTCTAATGATGAGGATCTTTTGTACCAAGTTTAAGGAATTTCGCTTTATAAATGACAAACTTATGCTCCTTGGGACAGATGGACGGTCGTGATTCCCATATCCCATTTACTCCAGGACTCTGGGGGTTACTGGTTCGAGCCCTGATGGGGGCTACTTTTTTTCCTTTTTTTTAAATTTTATTCTTGATTTTTACTTGAGCTTTTTAGATCCAGTGTTTACATTTATCAATATAAAGCACTTAAAGACAAACTACAAAACATGCCAAAATCTGTGAAAAGGCCCCTTTAATATTAATCAGTTTTAATACTATTATTACTTATTTCTTATAAAAACCATTATATGTTCAAAGAAAAAAAAGAGCAATATACAAACCATATATAAATCTTCTCTTCCTTTTGCCAAACCCTTTCCCACCAGAAGTGTTATCATCTGAAATGTTTCAATGGAATATTTTCATATGGATTACATGTACACTAAAAATACACAATAATTTTCTACAGATGGGTTTGATTAGGATAAGTAGAAACAAATTTTTTATGAAATAATGTTCATAATTATTTTATTGTCACATTTTTACTGTAAAACATACTTAAACTTAAGTTTGTTCTTCCTGATCCTGTCAAATTCAAACTAAATACATAACAAATGAATTTCAACTCTATAACGAATGTAAAAAGATAACTTTAATGATATTTTCAAGATTTATGATAATAATAAATATCATATATATTTACTCTTCTTTTTGGCAACCCTGAGGTCAGAAGCTTCGTCTCCAGTTTTTTCGCTTTTTTATCTGTACCTTGAATTATACAAATTACACCTCAATATTGTATTTATTATTATACATGTATCTCATACTGTTTTACAAATTACATATTGTAAGGGTCCATCAGCCCATGTTTGAAAGCAAATATCCAAGCTCTTGGCATTGTGGTTTCAGGGAAGAAGTTTTTACAATATACATATAGGAAAACATATTTGCCTTCAGGGTTGGGCCAATTTTTACCCTTAAAGGCATAATTTGAACAATATTGGTAGAGGTATTCCAGACGATGTTTAATGTCAAATATCAAAGCTTTAGTTTTAATATTTAAGAGAAGTTTTTTTAACTTTTCACTATATACATTTAAGGAAAAAACATTTGGCCCCTGGTATGGGGCAAATTCCGACCCAAGAGGCATAATTTTAACATTCTTGTTTACTGTTTAGGTTCATCATATGATGTTTCATGCCAAATATTAGAGCTCTAAGCTCTAGATGTTACTATATACATATAAGGAAACCTATCCATTTCCATGGTAATATGAGTTATGCAAAGAACATTCCTGCCAAGTTTCATTAAGATTAGCCGAGTGGTTGATTAAGATTTACAAAACTCAACATGTATATTCTCAGAGTATATACTATATGCTAGAAATGCAATATGGATGATTATCAAATCAGTTGGGGGGGAAATTTATACCCTGAGTACGGTGAGCTCAGGTTAGCTAACAATATATGACCTTACTGTAGAAAAGCTCACCAATGGCTGTCTGTTTTCCTTTTCAATCAGTTCACGAACTTCAGGAACCATTCCTTGTCCTGGTGGAAAGGACTGCCTTATAGGTTGTCTTGGTAGCAGTGTTAAAGGAAATACCGGTACTCCAGAATCTAAACTGTCCATGTTGGAATTGAGCGATTCGTAAAAGTCTAGCCACTTTTGTGTACTATCCTGCTTTTGAAAATTAGTTTCAGAGCTTTAATTTGTTTAACATTTTTATCTATTTCAATTTTACTAAAATTTGGCTTCAATATTTCTGGCTTTCCACTTGGGGCTTTATTCAAAAAGTTCCCATTAAGGGCTGACCACGGCTGAGATTGAACCCCTTTATAAAACACTTTTACACCACCGTCCACAGAAACAAATTTAAAGTGCAAAGGTTGGGTGATGTGGTCAGCTTTGTTCAAATCACCCTCAATCCATGACTTAACATCAAATAATTGTGTGATACGCTCTGCATTTTTCAAAACGTTTAAAAAGTCATCAAAATATTCAGCATCTTTAGTATTTAACAGCCTGGACACCTCACTAAATTTTGCATCAATGTCTTCATGCGTGGTGGCCAACAATAAGGAAGGACATATGAACCTGAAATATAATATATGATTATCAAATCCGACAAATCAAATACCTTCAGTCAATAAAGTCGACAATGGCTGAACAAGATAATGCCTTTCCCAAGTTTTATCATAATTTTATTTGAAAAAAATGCATAAACTACAAGATGGAATAATACTAAGAAAAACTATTCATTTAATAATCAAATATAAATAATTTATATGTTAAGGCTACAAAAATGTTACCTGAAATAAAAGCCAAAAAGATGCAATTCCATAATTTTGAAAACAAACATTGCAGGATTCAAAACTATCATGTTTTAGTGATATATATGATACACAGTAGTTGGCAACAATAACATGTCTAAAGTTAATTAGTTATAGTAACTATCCTTTCCCTGATAGATACATGCTTTTACGATCCCTATCGATTCCCTGAATAGACGTGTTTCCGCGACGTTATCGATTACCTGGTAAACAAGGGCTGTTTGTAAAACATGCATGCCCCCTATATGGGCTATAAGTTGTAGTAGCAGCCATTGTGTGAATACGTTTTCTTCGAAGGGGGGCATAATAAGCATTTCTACTAAATCATGCTACAGAGGTTGAATAATTGTAAGTAGTGCACATGAATATTCAAATAATCAAGTTAATGAAAATGAAATTATTTGAATACTCATCCTTAAGAAAGACTGTCGTAAAACAGACACTGTGATCTTTGAAATCAACACTCACCTCATGGAAAACCTGTTCTGCCACTAACAATTCCAGAAATGCAAATACATAACGGTTCTTATTTTCCCTCCAACAGTTGTCTGCTTGGATAAACAAATTTGGAGGCAGGAAGTTGTTCTGGAATAAAACATCCACAAAATTATTGCACAATAGTGTTGTTCTCTAGAGTAAACAACAAGTAAAACTACAACATAGGGAAAACAATAAAAGTAAGATGGTCAGTGTTTATATCACATGATCATACACAAATATAGCTAGTCTGGCGAAAATGTGTTATCATACTAATGCTTTTTGTATGACTCGTATTCTGATGTTATCTATCCTATTAACCAACCTAAGCAAGAATTTATAATCCTCTATACAAATTCATAAAACCAGGGGTCTCACTCTGGTTTGGGGGAACACCGAGGCGGGCGAAATCAGGCATCATTTTCCATAGGAGAATTTCAACCAAAACATAAGAAACATTACAATATTTGTTTTAATCACTTAATTTGTCCTTTTTACTACAATCTATTAACAGTTAACACTTATCTATCAATTTTATTTAGTTTGAAACATTTTGAACTTGAACTTGACAATTCTGGGTCTAGGGCATTCAATTGTCTTGCATTTTTATCTGAAATGGGGGAACTGTATACTTTTTGCTGGGGAAATATGGCCTTATTTAAACCCCAAAAACCAGAGATTGAGACCCCTGAAAATACTGACTGTACTATCACCATCTTTACCAAAAAAGCCATCATGTGGTATTTCATTAGTGTCAAGGGCTTTGGTTATTTTCAGAAATGTAGGTGCTTGAATGGCCTGCTTACAATTTTTGTCTTCCAAGTATAATTATGTAAGATAACATGTGCACAAACATTACTCACATTTGCCTTGGCTTGACGTAGTAGCTCTTTAAGTATGATGTTGATTGTCAAGTTGGGATCATGAGGATATTCATTAATGTCCACATAGGCATGAAACCCTCCATGCCCGTGACTTAGCACTCCAGTGACATGAGTATGCAGAAGATCCACTGCATGCAGATTCTGTAATTTTTCACATAACAGTTACAAAATCTTGCACAATACATCATTTAAATTTGGAAATCAAAAACAAACAAAATACTGAATCTTGTTTGTGTATTTCGTCTCCTAAAACTTAACAGCATATTTGATTAATTGTTATCACCTGCCAAATAAAAAGCCTTTAGTTTCAATCAAACTCATAATTCTTGACCTGAACTTAACAAAATTTGCTAGCGTACCACCACAATATAATACTAAGTAACAACTATTCACTATTTTTGTTTTTTTAAGCGCCGCAAGTGTCCTAGAGACAACTTTAAATATAAATTAATAAATTTTGCATCAATGGTTGAATGGCAAGATATGTATTTTAGGAACTCATTAAATAAATGCTTTTTAATGTATATATAGAATATTATGTAACTGTCGGATAGAGATCAAGTTTATAGGATGAGAAACATGTAGTGCTAGACTTTCAGAGTGCTACAAAATTTTTGAGCCGAGCATGATAAACTTGATCTCTTTCCAACACTCACATGATATTCTATTTATCCCATTATTTTGTGGTGTTTATCGTTCAAAAAGAGTAAAAATACTTAATTCTAAAAAATAACGCTGGTGTCCCAATTTTGCTTATAGTATTTGTTTACTTCAAACATAATCATTTGCTATGACATCACATTGAAATATATATTGTTCCAAAAATAAAGATTGGAAACCATAGTCTAAAAATATTTATAGTTCACAGCTCATATTCATACGATCACTTGTTATACTATTGGTTTTCGTTTGGTAATAGGATAAACATTTATTTCAGAAAAAAATATACCATACAAACTGTTTATATGCCCTTTTTATGGGTAACATTCTGTAAAGAAAATTGAAAGCTTAAGACACACAGAGTACGACACACAGGTGTGAGCCAAAAAGATTACCACCGAAGGCACAAAACCTCCTTTATCCTACCTTTGGGTTCCTCCCAGCAAAATGTGGCAAATTGGTCTTTGCTGTAAAAAATAGAGAATAGATTTATGCAATAAAAATTTAAAAAACAACTGTTTGTATGTTTGTTATATAAAAAATTAAATCACATATTATGTAAAGCTTTCCTTTTTGGTACCATTGTATCCTGTGTGCAACTGTGGATGTAGTAAAAAAGTCTGGACAGGAAATTAAATTAATTACAGTATTTCATGCTTTTCAGTGAAAGAGCGTAAAAAAAAACAAGAGAACAACAACATGATTTACTAATGACAAATCATAATACTATATATTTCAAAGTGTAAGATCGTAATATATATTTCATGGGTTGTAACAGAAACTCGTTATTTTCACTTGTGAAAATATTGTTTCGGTGACCACTCATGAAATATAATGCAATCTTACACGGAATCCAACAAATATCCTCTATGACATATATATATATATATATAATTATGGAAAAGGTTAACATGTATATATGCATGGAGAAAGAAATGCACATTTAAAACTCTATATAGCCTATAGTTAAAGGCTTTTTCTTCAAAATAATGGGAATTATTTTTTATAATGGCATAATACAAAATGAAAGATTTTGTTCTGTTACAGTTTACACATTCAACAAAAAATTCATTCATTGTAATGTTTAGAAATCCTTATTATGGTGACCTATTTTTAGAAATCGGGTCAGGACAAATAATTGTTTTTGCCATTGTAACAAGGCCCCGTCAAAGGCAGAACACTGGAACTTGGGAATATGTTTTATGACTAGTTAGGATTTTCAAACTGCTCCTGTCAAAATTAAAGTGTATGGACACTTTAAATACCAACCTTGATCCATACCATCGATAATTATGGACATGTGCTGGCTTGGATTGCGTTGTGCCTGGTCTTTTTTGTTGTAATAGTACTTCCTTTCTAACCTGGATATCATTAAATAAGAGCTTTGAAGTTGCAAATAGTTAATAGTTTTAAGTGCATCTGTTTCTTTTGACATCAAACATTTAATAGGCAAAATTAAATTAAATTTGAAAGATGTATATCATTTCTTTGTTTACCATCATTAATGGGCAGTATGCAGGAAACAAAAATATGCAGGATATAGCACCTTTCTACCTATTTCACTTTGAATGTTTAAAAACATTTATAAAACTACATATTTATGTTCAATAAGTAAAGGTGAATTTGGGATATCAATACATATGTAGGATTAATGGGGCTTAAAGGTCCTTTCAATTTAAGATAAAAGTCAATGAGCTTGATTAACTGAATAAATTTTACTAATTACCAGTGGTTATATAAAATAAGCCTTAGGGAAAGATATAGAGCAAAATTGGAGGATGCTGCACCCTGCAAGAAATTGTCAATGTTAGTCCAAAATTTTCACCGTGAACCTTTTTATAATTTTCAATCTAGCAGCACCCAGTAAATTTTTCTGGTCATTAATCTTTCCCCTAATAATACACAGTCTGATTTGCATTCTGAACTTTAGAAATGCTTCTTACCATGTTTGTAAGGGAGTAATTCATTAAAGATTTGGTTACAAAATTAAATGAAAAATAAAAGAAATGAAAATACATAAATTACATTTGACGAATATTATGCTCTTCTTTCTTTTTCTTGTAGAAAGCACGCATCTCGAAAGAGGTGGTTTTGCTCATTAGCCTTTCTAATGTCACACAAGTTGTACATTTGCTGAAGCTGTTGGTCTGAAACATACATCGATCACTGCTTATGTTACACAGCTCCAGATAACTGATTCATTTTTGTTGTTGTTTACAACCCATTTCAAAAATAAATTCCTGAAAATAAATTACCAATGCCTTTTTGGAGTATCCTTTCTGATACATCACAATGAAGGTTTTAAGTCTTAGAAAAGTCCATGAAAATTGTCGTTTTACACTGTAACAGTTTAACCCTTTGCATGCTGGGAAATTTGTCGTCTGCTAAAATGTCGTCTGCTGAATTTCTAAAATTCGCATTTTCTTCGATTTTTTTTCAAAGAATACTATCAGAATAGCAAACAGTTTGGATCCTGATGAGACGCCACGTTCTGTGGCGTCTCATCTGGATCCAAACTGTTTGCAAAGGCCTTAAAAATTCGGTTCCCGCATTGTAAGGGTTAACAGCTGAGAAAGAATTAAGAAAGGCCAGGCTCTTTCAAGATACAGAGGCAATGAAATGGTGTTTTCACCAGGGCTGGCATTCCAGAAAGTTTTTAGAGAAAATCTTAAATTCTACTTTTTCTAGTTAATTTTTTGAAGCAATATCCTTTCTATGTATGCGTTTTCGCCTATTGTACATGTGTGCCTCATTCTAAAACATATTTAATGTAATATAGTTAAGTTTTTGATTGTGTAGCATATTTTTTCATTTTTAAATTTTAACCAGATGTGTTTGTAAAACACTATGTCCCCCATATATTTGACCTTTGTCGTTGACCTCGAGAGAATCTGATTCAACTGTATATTATTATATCTAGTAACTGACAAAAAAAAGGTTACATGTATATTGTGTTACACCTTGTAACAAATGCTGCAGACATTCAAAGGATATACTCAACACAAGATTCATTATGTGACAGCTGTTATAAAAACACATATAGCTATAGATTCTAATTTGACGATGCCAAATTACATGTATTACAACTAACGCAGGTACATGACTTTGTAGTTTAAAAACGTCATATCAGCATAAAAGTGTTTGTAACCCACAAAAACACATTATTTTACCTTTTTCGTTTTAACAAACTGGAAGCTGTCAATCCATTTCTTGTAGAACTGGCTTTTGCTCACTGGATTTTCCACATCCATTTTGTATTGTTCATAAATATGACTTTTCACTGTTCCATATGGCATCACAATCTCGTTTCGGTGAGGCATTCTTTCGCCATGAATCTGAAGTAATCCTCCAGCCAAGCAATCAAAAGTAGAGTGCTCTTGTCCCAGTTACGTGGAGATTTCCCAGTTGGAGCTTCCTTGTTATTCATGCACATATCAGCAACTGTAGTTAATGTATTCTTGTTAACTCTCAATGCAGCCAAAAATGCTTTTGTACATAATTGTATTTCTTGTTTTTTAGACTGTACTGAAAAGTACCTGTATTTTCCGACTTTTTCAGATTTTTTATATGATGCTTTCAGCAGTGTTATCCTAGTCAATTTTGGATTATGCCAGAATTTTTCACGAATATCACGGACAGAATTAATATTCAACTGCATAATACACCGTTTTCCACAATAGCAGGGTGTGGTAAGCGCTGTCTTAATACTAAGAAACTTCAATGCTTTTAATTTCATTCTTCCTTCTGACTTTACCTCACCTGAAAACAAATGTTAAAACCAAGGCATAACAAATGGTTATTTTCTAGCATTAAGACTGGTGTTTTAGAATGTAAACAGAAAGGCTAAGAATTTTTTTTTAAGTTCCTTAAATTAGTTTTAGCAATAACGTTGTAATGTGTGGGTTTATGGCACATTTTTGTCTAAATCTGAAACATATTTTTATTAGTTTTTTATTGGGATAGTATTAATTATTGAATTTTAAGGGACTAGGGCAACAAAAATCATCAAAATCAAAAGTTAAAACAACTACTTAAGCGATGCCAATTTCTGACCCATTACTATTTCGGAAGCCTTAGATGTCGAATTCAACACTGACAATGGGAAAAAACAACGCAAAGTGAGCATACATTTTCCCCTTCTATGCAATAGTTACTGAGAAACAGCTCCAAACTGGTAAAAAATTGACAAAATTCACTATTAAACAAACGCACATGCTAAAATTTCAAAAAAGCCTGGCAAAATTTCCCTCAAAGTTGTACTGTACTTACTTTGAATGTACTTGTTTTCTGTTTTCTTTTTCGGCTTAGCTAAAACCTGTTCGATGTCATGTTCAGAATCTGTAGAAGACAAAAACATTAAGCTTTCATCACTATCCCAAATGTCTAAATATTCCTCATCGCGCTGTACTTGTTCGCTATCTGTCACAGCACAGTCAGCAGATCCTGTAATGTCTTGTAATGTGGTCATAGAACAATTCACTGGGTCCCCAGAATCGGAGTCTGACCACCTTACTTGTACCAGTTCTTCATCGCTACTCCAGTTTACCTGGATTAGCTCTGGCTGCATGAATACAACCGCACACAAACACTGAAATAAAAACAAAATTTAATTGTAACTGTTTCCACCATAAATTATTTGTGAACAGTCATCACGGTAATATATTTTAACCACTAGCCCGAATTATGATGCTTTATTGGAAACAGAATCCAATAGCCCGACTATATAAATTATTAATTTCTAGTAGCCCGATTAACATTTAACCAGTCCTGGGCTGTCGGGCTTATAGTTAGCGTGAAGACTGTTTGTGAAGTTACAAGAATGAATACTGTTCACAACCTGTTAGGAATATAATTATATAAAATCACAATTTCAATTGCCCATCCTTACAAGTTACTGGGTATCCGGAAAAAAACCCTCCCAGACATAAACCCTTCTTTCAGCCTAACAAGGCAAAAACTGTATGATAATAAAAACCAATGGTCGGGCAACCAAACCTTTCATTGAACAACCATTTTAAAAGTAAGTAGTTGACCGAAAGCCAACTGTAAATAAAATGCCAATTGGCAAATTTTAATCTTGAATTAAAATGTTTAATTTATGACGCAAGTTTATTCTGTTTACAATTTGTCACTATACCTTTCTAAAAATAGATCACTGAGCGATGTTAACTTAAATTTTTTTTATGATTGGTCGATTTGCTAACTCGAGCGCATGGGTTTTCGAAAAATAGTTCATACTTGTTTTTGTTAGCGTTGAACACACAGCAATCAGGGCTTGACACTTACTTTTTACCTACTGACCCAAAGGACCACCAGCTTTCAGAAATTACTGGTCCTCCAAGATTTTAAGTGGTCCGACAATATCTATGTTATTTTACCTACATTTCAATTAACTTTCCGGACTATCCACAATGTATTGTGCATTTATAAAAAGAAAACTATACTATCTACTGAAATATCTCTCGTCCTTTTCAAAATTGCTGTACTTCAAGCTTCTCTTCATTAGTTTTAGGGTTTTTAGGCGGAGGTAACAGGTTCAACCACCCCCAGAATGAAATTCCACATCGTGAAAATTTGTTATCTTGAAAATACGCACATTTATTCTCCGGCAATATCAAAACATTATTCGGCGCTCTCCAGTGTAAATTTGCACGGTAAACAAAGTATATTCTGATGGTACTAAGATCAATACATGCTGATTATTGCTCAGTCTTCGAAATAAGCTTTGAAAAGTTACATGCCAGTCGGGCCAGTAACTTAAGAATTTTTACATGCCCAACATATTTTTTACATGCCCAAACTTTTTTAACCAAAATTATAACAAATCAAAACATTTTAACACTTACATGCTACACATAGTAAAGCAGAACATTTGTTTCAATCGTAGTGAATACAATTACATCTAATCAGTCACTAAAATTAAGACGGTCGATCGTTACACCAGTGCTCTTGAAAAGAGCGTTCTCTGGTGTCCTCGCATCCTTTCTTGGCTTCCTTTTTCTCAAATCATTGTCAAATTATTATTTTGGAAGTGCTTTATCGGGTTTAGCCCCATCAACATACCTAAGATACTGCATAGCCTCTATGTCGACAATGACATTAATTTTTTGTTTACATTGACAAAAACGGAAGCGTATTACTTGATTGAAATGATCGATTCAAAAAGCATCTTCTCGATTAATGTCTAGAGAAACCGTCGATAAGAACCGAATGTGACCGAACTGCATCGGTCAAAAACAACAACGATGACGTGTGCAAGCAGGTGCGTGTTGTTAAACCAATCGAATTTCATTGTTTTACAACTTACGGCAAGGTGTTTGTTCGCAAAATTGAAAAATAGATCTGCAAATATCAAGAACCGCTTACGATTTTTTTTATAAACTGTCAATCGGCTTCAATAATTTACATGCCCGGCGGGCCACAAACGTGAATTTTTGTATGTGCCCGGCAGTAATTTTACTCGCCACGGGCAAGGCGTGTGCTAATTTCGAAGACTGATTGCTGCTTTTTCAAAATAATAAATACCATTTTGTTAATTTCTCAATCCAAACGCTTTGAATTTTGTATCGATCACGGCGAAGTCCAGAGACATTTGCGGAATGCAAATCGATTTTTTGATCCGACAACAGGTTTTTGTCATTGGGGCATCTAGGAAAATTGGAATTTCCAATATGTTGCTATTTTTCATCCCAGTCTCGAGTAGGCCCAAAAAATATGATGAAATTATCGGTTTATTATGAACAAATAAAGTTGTTTTATTAATGAAAACGGCTTTCCACCAGTATTTAACAATAAGCCGGCCAGGATTTTTAACTGGTCCGACGGATCAACCAAATTTCTAGTTTCACTGGTCCTCCCTATTTTTTACTGACCCCGGGTCAACAGACCACTGTTAGTGTTGAGCCCTGGCTAAATAATTAAACTGCAGAATGCAATCGCAGATTGCAGAAATGAACTGTGCGCCAATTTAAAGACTATAAAATGTGCCACTTCAATCAAAGGCCATGAGAAAAACAATGACTCAAATTGTAAACTACAAGGTAATATCCTCTAAGATAATTTAAAGGGATGGTAAACTACAGTCATTTGTATACACACTTGAAGTTTCCACTACCAAATGACAAAAATGGCAATAAATTAGCCTACTCTTACTAGAAAACAGCCATGTGTGCTCTAAAAAGAACAAAAAGTACCAGTACATCATTGATTTTGTGTTTACGTAAACGGTGTCCATGTACATACTGTACAAATGTATTTGTTCAAAGTGAATGGCTATGTGTCGCTAAATGCGTGTTACTGGGGATTTCAAGTCTGTAATTGGATAGTTTATTATGTGTTTTACTGTCAACTGTCCGACTTTTCACGGATTCACCCTACGAGTAGTCGAGTAATAAACATTGGACACTTGATGAGCATTTCCATTAAAAAAAAACTGTGGATTTCCTGTTCTAAAATTATAAAGTCGGACACATGCAAATAAAGCGCTTAAATGATGCAACACCATTAAAAATGTATCAATGAATGTACTCGCCTTTTCACCAAAAATTGTCAAATTTCATCGGAATTGAGTGAGTTATTACGTGTGTCCGACTTACGTACTGTCCGAATTTACATACTAAACCAGTAACCTAGTTTACCTTATCTCAACGAACAGAAGACGTTTCCTTCGCTAAATCGACATTAACCTTACTTTCATCGTAAAAGAAGTTAAACAAATAGTCAGCACTTCTTTAAAATACATTATAAACACAAGAATTTTATATAAACACATATCGACACTTTTCTTCAAATAAAAACACCCGCCATTTTGTAGCAAATAATTTCATTGGTTGTCAGGAATCTCAACAATCAGCCAGTTTTTCTCATAACATAATCGCGTTTCGAAAAACTAATTCTACAAATCATTTTGTAAAATAAATCGGTGACAGATATTTCCTAAAAATAACATAAATAATATTATTGTGCAAAATATTACTGAAATATACACATTGCTTTTTTGCAACAGGTTACATTCAACTAAATATTAATTGTGATTCCAACAAACTGCACACGGCTGCTTTACATCGCAACTTCTGGACCTAATTATAAACGCTGCAATAATCAGGCAACAAAGTAAGTTTGTTTACACTAACACCGAAAGAAAATATGGAAGAAGGTCGGCGCTACTGTTGTGTTACTTGTTATGCCATACGCACGCTATTTCATACCGAAACAATGTTACTGCACAGTACTCCGTGTTTGTACTGAGTAATTACACTACCACTTCCACCACCACCACCACCGCCACTACTATTACTTCTACTACTACCACTACTACTACTACTACTACTACTACTACTACTACTACTTCTACTACTACTACTACTACTGATTGTAGGCCAAACGGCACCCGGACAATCGGCACCCAGTGTATTTTGCATACGCGGAAGTCGGCGCCCTGTAATTTTTCGACCCGGACAATCGGCACCCGATTGAATTGTATACCCGGACAAACGACACCCTATTTAAAGTCCCCGCTCATAGCTATATATGTGGACAGAATCGTAAGAAATTTTGTTTTTATTGAGGATATCATTGAAAATCCGGTTTAATTTTAATTTTAAATCGATTCACGCTTGTAATTGATTAAAACAAGCGACAACGGTTACACCTTTTTGAATTTGCAAATTCGGAATAAAAATCATATTTATGCGATGTAAGGGAAAACGTTTTCGCGTGAATAAAAATTCATTTGAGTCTTTCGACAAAATTATCATTTTAGCGTGTAATTATGTTTTCTTTTGTTTTGGTGTGGGGGTGGTATAAAGCGCTAATCTCCGAATGGAACCACATGTGTCCTTAAAGAATGCTTTGAACTCAGAAAAAGAGCGATTGTTATCTTTGTTTATATCCTGTATATTAGAACCCCAATAAATGGACCTGTCTGAGCGTCAAAATTATCAAGTATGAAATTTTAATCGCTGTTTATAATAGGACTCCCGTGGCTTACCGACTTACTTAGATGTAATAAGATATCTTAATTGATGATGAAAAAAATAAGCATAGGCATATAATTACATTTGTAAAGCTTCATGAGATATAATATAAACAACAAGGAAGGAGACGCTATCAAAAATACGGTGGAAAAAAATAAAATAAATTTAGACCTATATGAAACGGTTCATTTCAATTAAAATGATCACTTCGAATACTTTAATTTACTGTAATAAAGGCACTCACAGTAAATGTAATCTGAAACATCTACGTATATGCAACTTCTCTACCACTACTGCTACCTCTACAACTATCACGTCCACCACCACCAGGCAGCACCACAACTACTACTGCTGATGCTGTTGTCGTTGCTGCTACTACTACTGACGACGAGGTATTCAACAAATCACGCTACCACACTTAATACTTCCTCGTTTATAAGTAAATTCGATTTTAGTTCGTATGTATGCGTTCAATTGTTTACTCAGAAATTTATTATAAATTAATGATCACTTTATCGTCAATAAAATGTGTTCTCTTATTAAAACAAGAACTATACTTCTTTGGATTATGGTGATAAAAGTGATTTGTGACTATTGTCATTATAGTTTCTACTGAGTAATTCCGCTAACACTACCGCTTACACCACCACCGCCACTACTACTACTACTACGACTACTACTACTACTACTACTACTACTACTACTACTACTACTACTACTACTACTACTAGTACTACTACTAGTACTACTACTACTACTACTACTACTACTAGTACTTCTACTACTACTACTACTACTACTCCTACCACTACCACCACCACCACTACTACTACTACTGACTACTACTACTACCACTACCACTACTACTACTACTACTACTACTACTACTACTACTACTACTACTACTACTACTACTACTACTTCTACTACTACTACTTCTACTACTAGATTCACTAAATTTAAAGATGTTGAATTATCTTAATCATTAAGATAATATGAACATGCTGTCCCCGACAAATCTGTATCACCAGCTTCGAATAGATTGTTTTGATAATTGTCATCTTTTCTAAAGTGAATTTTGGAAACAACAATTTAAAGTGAAACAAATATACACAAATTTGAATGTGATTTTTTAATGTTGATAATTAAAAAGAATATGTTACGGTATATACTTGAACCCTTATTTCATTAGACAAAAAAACAGACAGCCAACGTTGAGACACATGAAAAAAAAACTTATTGTATAAAATAGTATCAAATATAGCAAAGAATATTAGTTATTGGTCACCATATTAAATGGTCTTGGTCGAGTTATTGGGAATAAACCACTTTATTCGCCTGATGATATTTTATGCCAACGACTAAAAAGGGGTGACCTTCAAGTTTGAAATTATAGTTTCATAATAATCGAAACCTATTTATATTGTTATTTCCCAAACATTCCTCACTAATACTCACAAATAAGAAGAAAACTTGAGTAGTTGACAGCAACCCCATTGCTGCAGTTGAGCTCGATAGGAACAGCTTGGATCAACACATATAATCTGTATTATCGTTAGCGACGTGATTTCAGTTAATTCTTCTTTTATCACGCTGTGGTGATTTTACATCAACCAATGACAGATTTTGGCGCAAAACGATAAACCAAAAAACAGGGCATATTGCGCTTGTCCTATAAGGTTCACGCCCATTTGTGGCTGACCAATCTTTTCAGCGCATGCGCACTGACTAAATGGCAAAAAACACTGCCATGGTTACAGTAATTAACGTAAAACATGTATAAAGGACTTTTGTTTAGTCAATAAAACGATAAAATAATCCGCAATAAACATCAAATCTCTTAAATAATAGCGCAAATATATATCATTTTTAGTATCAATATTTTTTTTATTCATAAATATATTTTCTTCTTTATAAAAATACAAATAAGTTATTAGCATCAGAGTAAACGTGATCGGAAGACTACATATATATACTGACAGAGACGTAGATAACACGTTATATATCTATCTACGTCTCTGATACTGAAAATCCCACAAAACACATAAATAAGCCGTTTTTTTTTTCTTATATAAATGATAGTTAAACAATAATAACACATTTATTTATTTGATCATAATTATAAGTGGTGTGGATGTTGTTATTGTTCATCAGCGATCGAAAGTGTAAGCTTGAGGTTCATGCAATCAATTATAAAATAAAGCCCTCAAAAGCGGAATACATAACAATTGTTAAATGTTGTTAATTTTCTTCACTCACTCATTCAGTCACTCAGTCACTCAGTCACTCAGTCACTCAGTCTCACTCACTCACTCACTCACCCACCTCCCTCCCTCCCTCCTCCCTCCTCCCCCCTCCCTCCCTCCCTCCCTCCCTCCCCCCTCCCTCCCTCCTCCCTCGCCTCCCAAGAAAAGAAAAGAGAAAGAAATCCCTCCCTTCTCCCTCCCTCCCTCCCTCCCTCCCTCCCCTCCCTCCCTCCCTCCCTCCCCTCCCTCCTCCTTAATTAGTTCTTAATTAATTAATTCATTCATTAATTAATTCATTCATTAATTCATTCATTCATTCATTCATTCATTCATTCATTTATTCATTTATTTATTTATTTATTTATTTATTTATTTATTTATTTATTTATTTATTTATTTATTTATTTATATATTTATCGTGCAAATTTAACTGTCTTTGCGTGTATATTCAAATCTCTTTACTAGAGACAAGGATCGATTGATATTTGTAACAATCAAGCATTTTATGATTAATAAAACTATATATTTAATATGTTTTACGCAAGTATTTTGGATTGCTTGTTTTCATGATGATGTTTTGTGCACTGCTGTAACGTACAATGGTTACACGTAATAGCCGATTATATATTTGCCACTAATCGTTAAATACATTACTTGTGTAGCAGTTAAATTCAACAACATTTTTTAGTAATAATTCTTAGACATTGTATATTATAATAAAACTGGCTAATATATATACACTTAATCCTGCTTATCCATTTCGGACTAATATGTTCTTTTTTTAAATATGTGACGTATATTATTTAAACAACTGTTTTCTATTTTGGCTTTAAAGTTTGGCTTAAATGACTGCTCAATATGCCAAGAGATGACATAGGGGTTATCATAAATTGTGTTTAATGGCCATATAATCATCTGCCACATGTGGTTTATGCAGGCGCCCCAAGTATAGGTCCCTAATTTTATGACACCATGTTTACTTTGTAGCTGTCTGGACAATAAACGATCATAACATGATAATCGGTTTGAGATGAACGAATTGTAATGTGCAATTTAACACCGGGTTAAACATGATGAAACAAACAGTCTCACAATTGGTGTGAACAATTAAATACCAACAACAACCTTTATTTGCATATATGATAACACAATGCTTTTTTGCAACAAAACAGAAAGTTACGCAGTGTGTATAATTATATCAATAAATTGATTCAATAAGAGAATTAATTATGTTAAAAACAACAACAGTATAACAGCAGTAATCAATACAATTATATCTTCAACTGTAACTCGTGGAAATTGTAGATTTTATTAAATTATACAAACATATTCAATGACAAATATCATTTAACATGGCTATAATCTTGTTATTAATTATAACTGATTGTCCATATTAATACGCATTACATTAGCAGTTAAAATATATAAGCAAGGTTTATAATGTCTTTTTTTGTATTTACCGACTGCATTAGAATGTCAAATGTATTTAACGTCATCTATGGTTTTAAATGTTCCTTTCTAATTTCTCAATATAGGGGGCAAACAAGAAGAAAGTGGTACTCGTTTTCTATAGCTTGTCCGTTGCAAAACTTATATTTTCAAATAAAAACAATAGCTTTTAGCGAGAGAATTTATTTAATGTGTTACATTGTAAGTTTTTAAAGACATATTAATGTTCAAATCAGAACTATTTGTTGCGTAAATAAATTCGATATATATATATATATATATATATATATATATATGTTGTTTGTTGTCAACATTAATAGTGATTTTTTATTAGATTAAATTAATTCTGAAAGAATATGCATTTCTGAGATTTTTTTTATATCTCAAATGATGTGCTAATTAAGTTAGGAGATCTTTGTGGTTACCACATATACCGAGCCGTTAGATTGAATTCTACTCCCGAGTTCGTTTAAAGTAATAATAACAAATAATTACTACAGTATATTCGTTACTAAAATGCATTTACTTGCAAGCTTATGTTTTATTCAGACATAATTTATAATTATATTTGATATAGTGCATGATTATCATTAAGATCGAGGATTATGTTCACCGTCTTTATATGGGCGGAGCTTATACGAATCCCATCTATTTTTGCCAACCTGTGGGCGGAGTATAAACTTTGCAGGTGCGCGTTACATCACTCGTCAACTGATATGATATAATACATAATCGTCACAACACATTATAAATCCAACATACTAGTATCTTAATTACAGTTTCAGTTCGTGCTGTTATAAAATAACTTATAAGCATTGCTATTATAATTGGTAAATATGGAGTGGTCTGTTCGCTTGAGTGCGATGACTTTGCTGTTGATAGTCAACGAGGAAGTGAAAGGCATCATATCTGGACTGAAGGCTGCAAGGAACAGTATTTCACAGCTGAAGGTATGTTGTATAGCTTGATCTCCTAATAACATATTAAAAAAGTTCTGTCACCTTTGCCAAACAAAAGTAAATGAATGATTAAAGTGAGTAAACTACGTTCTATTGGGCCACATTTGTAACTGTAATAGAATTATATACTTGCTGGCTGATCAAATTCAGTTTTATTTGTTCTAGAAATTAAATTATACAATGCTGAACTAATAAAATTTTTATTTGTTCTAGAAATATATTGACATTTTATTATAATACAGTAATATTCCTCCATTGTTTTCAACGATATAATTACGTTTTCTTAGTATGAATAAAAAATATTTAAAAATCAATATTGAATTTGCTTGATAAATCATACCAGTATATATCACAGTTTGGGTATTGGGTGTAGTGTGGCATGTGTTAATTAACCACAGATAACGCTGCTTATTAAAATATACATGTATTTAACACCCCAAACCACCGCTTCACACATTCCCTTGTATTTCGCACAATGTACCAAACAGAGCGCACAACGTTCCAAAAGTGGAACTATGAAGAGGGAGCTCATTAAGACATTTGCGCATAATGTCCTACACCCTCCCGGTCCCAATTTAATAAGTTTTTATCCTGCTATTTTTCCATCTAAGGAAATTATTTAATATGTAACTTATATCATTATTAAGTAAAATATACTTTCATTATAATTTTTTATGTGTGAAATATACATGATTGAATAATCTTTTAAATTTTATTACTTAAATTAGTAATTATATTTTCCTTCTATATCTTACTTTCTTTGACTTAAACACGCATGGTTTACTTTTAAAAATGCATGATAATCTCTATCTCTTGTACTTAGCATGTCAGTTTGTTTACTATTGTGTGCCAGCTTAATTTTCGTATATTACTTGAATATGTAGTATTTAATATGTGAATATATTTGTCTATAGTGAAACTTATTATCATGTGGTTTGTTACTAAAAAATATAAGCTTAAGTGTAGAACGTAATGCCAGGGGTCACTCTCTTTCACAGCGGTGAATTAGGGGACGAACGACAAATCTGCTAGGAGAATGGTCAGGGGTTTCGTTTAACTATTCGTGTTGAGTAACCTTTAAGCGACCAATCAATATCTTTGGGACGCCATTTAAAAAAGAGCAATCATGAACTTGTTTAATAAAACATAACATTTGAAATGGATAAAAATCGAAGGAAAGGTAACACTAAATATAACACGTTTTCGCTTGATGCATATTTGAGTAACTTTTTACATTGGGGCGTTCAACCGGGGAAAGACTAAAACAAAATGGTGGAAGATTTATCGATAGAGAATTTTGCTCGTCTCTGACAGTCTGAGTCTGTCTAGATTCTAGTCCAACATGTTTAAAAATATAACTAATAAAGCTACCTTTAATATTGGTAATATTTGGTTCCTTATAATATAGCCTTTATTAAATCCCTCTAAATTCTTTGCGCGCCCTCAAAATCTGTCCTGGCTGTTGTATTCACAGGGATCTTTAGGTAAAAAATACTCTATTATACTATAGTATATACATATATACAAGGGATACAACTGTCAAATTTTTTGCACAACATCATGGTCTGAACAATAGCAAAAAAATCGCTTCCAAAAGCAATAATTACACCAAAAAAAACTGTATAACAATAGCTCAGACATTTATCTATCAGATAATAACTATGTTCATAGCAGTAAAAGTGTTCATAGTTGTGTTTGAAACGAAAGTTTCATGAAAAACGGTAAAATTTTCGAAATGCGACACAGGTGTGCACACCCACTTTGACACATTTTGTTTCATAATTTAATAATTACAGAGAAGTTGAGCAAATTTTACCTTGTTTTATTATCCATAGACACTTTATTAATCAAAGTAGACACCTTCCATAATTGCATGTAACTGCATATATGTAAAACACCGTTAATATTAAATTTGTTTACATTTCTACTATCTTCAAGGATTTGTATGCAATTTGTCAGGTTATGTTACGTGGAACGAAAATGGCTGGATTTATTACTGCAGCGGAATTTAAACCAATCAAATCGCATGTTAGAAATACATGTGAACTATCCAAAATGAAAGTAAAACATTGTCATTGTGAAATTGAAGCAGATTGATATGAATTTCTAGCAAAATATGCTTACTAAATAGTAATTATGTTCTATTTTACTATGAAAAAAAAACTATCCAAGGAATATGTACCAGCAAAAGAGCTTTATAACAAAGGAATACGAAAATTACTTCTAGAATTCTCAGTTTTCAGCTGTGCACACCTGTGTCCAAGTAAGGATTTTTGAGCATTTTGAATGAAACTTTCTCTCTTAGTTCAATGAAAAGCTTGTACTTTATTGCCAAGTGTATTATTTTCTGAAAGATAAATGTCTTGGATGTTGTAATACATTTTAATTGGTGTATTTATTGCGTTTGGAAGCAAATTTTTCGCTATTGTTTACACCATGGTTGTGAGCAGGAATTTTCACAGTTGTATCCCTTGTATATATATGTAGTATAATAGAATATTTTTACTTAACGGTCCCTATGGTTGTATTAGCTTTAGAAACTTGTGCTGCGAATGGATTAGATAATGAATTTTCATAGGATAGGCTAGCTAAAGAAACTTCAGCATACAGTTTATATAGTATTGACATACCTGTACGCTGAAGCGAACCCCGTATCGAAAGTCAACCAGAGTCGTAACATATTTATGTCACGCTATAAATCAAAGAAAGCTCATTTTCTTGGATACATTTCTACAAATATTGGTGAATGAATATTAAATTACTGCATCGGGGAATATTTTAAGGTTCAAATGTTTCAAATGCATCTTACAGTAGATGAAAATAACTGCCATCAGTCTGAAATTCACAATTTTGACGCCATTGTCGCTTTGTCACGTGACGAGTTTTCATTTGGATACTTTCGGATCGACCTTGACATTTTTTTGCTTAAATTGTAAACATTACTTTCGTTTTCTGAAATCTATTATTTTTGATTAACAACTTACGTCTGGTGGATTATAAGACTGATTTCAGTGTGAATCAGGTAGTTTTAAGTAATATGCACTTTGTATTTTCACTACCATTTGTTAACAAAACAAGCCAGAATAATCTAAAATACCGGGAAATGTCATTCTGAATTTGAAAACACCTGAGCACATTGTATGTTACTAAAAATAGAAATTACGTCAAATGACCGTGAAATCTCGGGAGATTCGCATTTCAAGAAAGTCTGTCACATCGCTGTTTTTCTCGATATGCAAAGAGCAGAATAGATAAATTGATTGCCAACACTGGCAACCATCTTTAGTATTTAGGTTGCCCAGCAAAGACTCACAAGCCCAGTATGATGTTTATGTAGTGTCATATGTATGCAGGACTTCTTTGAAATATAATAAAAGATAACTAAACAACAACTTTGCTTAATTGACGAATTAATGACAGGTTTTTTTTCCCTTCTTTGGGACCCG
Source organism: Dreissena polymorpha (assembly GCF_020536995.1). NCBI lineage: Eukaryota > Metazoa > Mollusca > Bivalvia > Myida > Dreissenidae > Dreissena > Dreissena polymorpha. The sequence goes on along the minus strand of NC_068364.1, from coordinate 18,348,308 downwards.
CCGAAAATCGGCCCTTTCCTAGAAAAATCTTGCATAATTAAATTATCTGTTGCCTTGAATTTGTTTTAAAAACAGTAAAATATGTTAAATTGATTATTTTAGACTTTGCTTATTTTCCCCAAATCCAGCTTTTCGCACATTTTTTCCCCCCCAAAATTCGATGTTTCGCGTGATTTTTTTCCCCTCAAAAAAGGCCAGACCCTTTCCCCAAAATCAGATAAAAAACCCTGAATGATTAACTCACAGTAGCCAATTTCATTAAATGTTTAATTGCACTGAATTGTTTAAAGCTAAAAAAAGCAAGTTGCCCATCCAGACTACTAACTTTTGAATTTGTGTTGCCCAGGACAAAATGTACTGGCCCTGGGCTCCCAGGCAACCACTAATTTCCATCCCTGATATGTATGTTTCAGAAGGAAAACGAACCTTAAGATTTGCCAAGAGTTAACAACCTTACCTTTCTTAACTTAACATTGTACAAAATTTTCATTAAAATGCCTTATGAATCTTGTGACAAAAAAGAACAAGTCAAGAGTAAAGTTATTGCTACTTAACACGAGGAGAAAATAAAAGACACATACATTCATCTTTGATTCAACTTTTGAACCATAGAAATACCTATAAAAAAAAATTCCTATGAAATAGGATATTCAAGCATAAAGTTCATTGGTATGACATGTCGCCAAAATTGTAAGAAAAAAAGATTTTGACTGAATTCTATTTCAGGTGAAAGTAGGAACAGCTTGCTTTCTTCTCTCTTTGGAAGATAACACCAATGAAGGAAAGAAAACTTGTTCGGCTTTCTTAAAAAGATGGTCCAGCTATGGTAAAATATTTTTCATTCTTTTCAAACAAAAGTTTACAAAGCTATCAGCCTATTAATCATATTAATGGCTTCATGGTTACAGTAACATTAAAAAATTGTACAATAAAACGTTATTTTGTATTTTTAGCTCTACTCGCCATAGGCCAGAAGAGCTTATGGGATGGCATGGTTTCTGTCTGTCTGTGTGCGCGTTAGACTTTCTCTTGTTTATCTGATAAAGTCCACATTTTTCATCCGATTCTTTTCAAACTTGTCCAGTGTGTTGATATTAATGAGGACTCTAACCCTATCGAAAATGGGTTACATCAGAGTAAAAAGTCCAGAATTAACTCCCCTTGAATTTGAGAAAATTGTGAAATAAGGCTTGTTTACGAAATTGGAGGGGAAAGGGCCAATTTTCGGCGGGTCACAAAGAAGGAAAAAAAAACTTGTCAACTGTTGTTGGTTGATTCTGAAAGACACATACCTCGTTGAAAATATATGTTCTTAGTTGTTTATCAAAAACAATTGGAAAAATGTGGGAATCATATTAAAAAATATTCCAACCAAATGAAGTTCCATTTTTCAGTTATTTTATATGCAGTGAGTGTCCGTGTACAGGTTCAGTTGTTCAGACTTAAACAACTCAATTTTAAATGAACTCCTTCACAAAATATGATAAAATCACAATATCTGGCTCTGTAGTTTACAATAAAATGTTTTTATTGCAGTTCAGTCAACAACATCAGATTCAGAGGACAATATGCCAAGTAGTGATGATTCCTTCACTGGTATGCTTTATAATTTCAGGGCTTTTTTTAGCAACTTTGGAAACATGTTCTTTACCCTTTAAAATTGATAATTCCAGTGTCAATTTACCCCAAATTGGGAAAATATTAGTAAAACTAAATGAATTGATGGATAAATTGTTTTTGATAAATGATTTTATTGGTAATTTCAACATGTAAGTCCTTTATATACACTGGAAGTCTCATATTTTCTAAACTTTTTCAAATCAACCTATTGGGATATTTTGTGTGGGGGATTTGGGAAAAAATGAGTTTTGCTATTGATAATATTGCTAATAGTGGCTATAAAATCAGCTGAACAAAGCCTGAATTCTTTTATTTACACTGAATTATTTATTTTTATAATTTTTCAATTTACAAACAAAGGAACTGCTAAATGAACTTAATGTTTTTTTTGCAAGAATAAAGCATATGTTTAATGGTGACCCATGATTTGACCACATGTGTCATTGCAGATAGTTTTAAATTTATAAAGAAGTGTGCTTCAAAATTGCTTTATTTTAACAGTTTGTATTCATACCATCCATAATGTTGTGCTGGATTTTTCAAGCACATAAATGTATGCAAAAAACCCCACACAGTTGCATTTAAAAAATATTTTGTCTGCTCCATAAAGATACAAAAAAATTGAATATTTGTCCTCAAAAAATAAAACTAGCGAGCGAAATAAACAAAAATGCATGAATGGTGTGAGGGGGCGTAAAGTGAATGGGTATTCATTCTATAGTTTGTTAAACAGAGTCTTTAACTGATGTGCCAGAGCTTTCTTTGGATGATGGAGTTGAGACGTTGATAAAGGCACAGGATTCTTCTACGAAAGGTACCAGTAATAATATAGATTTTGCATTGTAGCACTAGATTTTTTTTAATTTCTTTTAATCAAAGAAAATCTGATTACCAAATCAGTTCAGCCCAAAAATCACCGTTGTTTAAAAGAAATTGATCTATTAAGACCCGTATTTACTGCAATTAAATAACTATTGGGATTTATACACTCAATCAGAGCTTCCTTAATTGGGCAGAAAGATAATTTTGTGAATCAAGTTATTTTTTTCACCCAATTGGGAACATGTCCGTTGCCATTCGGAAATTTTCGCGCCCTGAAATCACCAAATTGGGTAAAATCAAGTTGTGAATTGTAACAATTGAAGAATGTTTTTTTTTTACTTTGTTTAACTTGTTTAACTTTTGGCAGCTTTTATTAACACAGGAAAGCTACATAAACTTTTATTCACAGTCTTGCACAAACAACATTCGACCAAAACACAGATTGTTACAGACATAGTTCTCTGCTTTATTTGCTTTAAATATATCAAGCTGGCATCTTTCTGGGCTGATGAGAGTCCAGACACCCCCAGGCTTCATAGCCTCATCACTAGACTACTGTCATCTTCGACAAATTTTTTGCAGTGTACTGAGGGGAAAAGGTGGACTAAACAGACGCTTAACTTTTTACGAAGCAAAAAGCGCTAAGCAAGTTGCTTTTGACTTATCTAGGCTTTTAAATTTTGTTCTCTTATATATTGCGACTCATGGCGAATATTGTCGAAAGCGTCAGAAAATTCAGACGGGTTTATATATTGCCATAGCATACACGTATTTAATGTGCAAATTTAACGTTAAATGTTTAAACCAGTCAATGATTGAGAAGTAAAATGGGCAGCAAGTTGAAACAGTCTCGAAATACGTCAAGTTGGCGATTTCGGGGAATTGTTTACTCGATTTTGTTGCAGTTTTTTTTGAAATTGGGAGGGGTCTGGTTCATTTTGGGAACGGGTCCATAGGTCATTTGGAACAAGTCCGTTTACCGTATCTGTCCATAGAAGGAAAAATAACACTAGCTTCTGTCTCTACCATACATAATCTGGCTATTGAAAAGTTTGTAAGATCAAGTTTCTGAAATCTCGACAATGCTGTGTTTACTTGTAATTTATATTTCAACTTGTTAGGCAATGAACAATGACAATTTGCTGAAAAACAATAAGTAACACTAACAAGTACTACTTTGTTTCAGACACTTATGAGAATGAAGCACAAAAGATGTTTTTGGGTAAGAACAATTAATGTATATAACATATATAATGTTGGAGTGAGCTTGTGATAATGATATTGTTTGGTATTTTCATTCCGTCCATTATTCTGACTGTCTGAACTGGGGTCTGTCACACTTTTCTTAGCTGTTCTCAGTAACTTTTGTATGGAATTTCATGATACTTAAAAATAAATGTCTAGCAAACTGCCAGTGATAAATAGATGAGTTTGCTATAGATGCATTGTTATCTGAGGAATTAAGATCATGATTTATCGATAAATCAATTAAATGTTGCACCACTACAGGCAAGTGACAATGCAATCATGAATGTCTTGTTTGAATTTACTGTTCATCAACATTTTTTTAGGAATATTTGATGTCCATATTGAAAATCTCATCCCACCTTCGCCAAAAAGAGCATCAAGACTGCTGGACCTTGAACACGTGAAGTTTTTAATGGACTCTTTTCAAAGTGGAGTTTTTCAACAACTTACAATACTGGTGGGAATGGTCCCTGACGATTGTGACCCGTCGAAATTAAAGATGAAAGGTATATATTAGAGCACTATTTTATATATTTAGCTCACCACAGTACAAAGTTCACAGTGTGAGTTATTGTGACAAGTCTTTGTCTTTCATCAGATGTGTTTTGGGATTTACCTTGTAATTCCAGAGTTATGCCCCATAATTTTACTGAAACTTATCTATTTTTGTCAACTTTTTGCCGTCCAGAGCTGATATTTCAATAACTATAATATTGCATCCAATTTCCTTAAGCTTTTAAATCAATGTCTATCATCATACATTGTACTGCAGTTTTGCATGTGTAAAGTTTGTAAAGATTGTCCTGATAACTTCAGCGTTATGCCCCCTTCTGTGACTTTAATCAATATAATCAATAAATTTTGAAAACCTTTTTTTTTGTGTCCAGAGCTGTTTCTGTTTAAATATTGGATGTAATTTTACGAAACTTAAAATAAATGTGTATTATTTAGACAATAGCACACGACAGAGCTGGGCTGGACGTCTATAATCGGCCCGCCGTCGACATAACAGCTTTGTTGAATCTCGATTTTATTGATCACTGTTGGCTAAGGCTGAATCTGGACGCCATTTTGTTCAGTAAAAGTCGCGCGATTCCATTCTTTTCTGATATGAAAAATCAGCCCGGCTCAGCGGGCTGATATAATTTATATTGGCCCGCTAGAGATGAATAACGGCCCTGTCGCGAAGTCATTTTGTTACTATTTATAGTAATGATATGTGATATACTGCAATAGTGCACATACAATTATGTTGGGATAGCCTTGGTACTTCCAGATTTTTTCCCCCTTTATTTATCAAAATTGAAGAGTAGATTAGTAACTTCCATGGACTTACAGTCCCATTACTACTGAAAATGAACGAACATTTTGTATAATATTTCGTAAAATAACGTATAATAAACAACGAAACATAGTGTTCATTTTTACTTTAGACAATTGCCGAATTTTCAATGCCAGATGTGGTCTGGTAAAATAGATGCTCGTTTTTATTATTATTTTGCATATATAATGCCATCTTCATTTCCCACAACAATATGTATTATTCATACGCACATAAACACTAACAGGGTACCATTTAAGTGTTTCTGTTTCCTATGAATAGATCTATTTGCAGTAAAATAAAAAAGGAATAAATTGTGTCACAAATAAATAAGAACAAGCATTTTGTTTCTTCAAAGATCTATGTAATTATACCACATCTAGAGTTGAATTTTGGCTATTGCTTAAAGGAACACTGATTGTTTTGGTTTTACAAAATACTTTACTAATTTTTGTTGATTTTGAGCGTTATAGAGGGTTAAATATAAAAATAGAGATATACTTATGATGAGCAGATTTAAGACAGTATTTAACTATTAGAGACCGGTGAAATAATGATTTTTTTTTATTCTAAATGCTGCTTGGTGATCTTATTCTGTTAAACTAGTACATTGCATTTTGTCAACTTACAATGATATCATGGAATTGCAGGTGCCGGACAGGTTGAGACCCTTGGAGGGAATCACACAAGGGAAGCCCTTCAGGGTCTTCTAAGGCGTGGTCTCGCAACTATAACCACAGTCAAAATGAATATTTATTCAGCCCTGTCAACATGCACAGCCTTGACGGTGGGTTGGCAGCACAATGTTTGCTTGCAGGAGAAGCAAAAGCCTCTAAGCTTCATTGACAAGGTGAGGCTTATGAGACAAGTTCGCCCATCAATGCACATGTCACCAACGGATATGAAGGCTTGGAAAGAAACTCTGTCTTCCATCTTTCATGTGAAGGTATAGTTACACTTATATAATGGAAGGGTCTGAAATGTGCATTCTCATGCTTATATAGTATGGTTTGACCAAGACACTTTTAAACAGTTTTTCTTTGAATTATTTAGATTTGAATCAATGAACAGAGGCATCAGTTGGATTGGCATTTGACTACCTGCTAACTTATGAATGACTGTTGAATGATTTGACATTTAATAAATATAAATAAACACCATTTTGATGAAAAGTACTTATGTAGGCATTGACAATATTATAATCTTAACATAGTTGGTGCACATTAAAATTGTCTGCAAAAAGCAATACCAATCCTATGTTTAAAGCAAGCACGTTGAGAGACTTTATAATAGTTTAACCCTTGGCGGGCGGCATCCACAGCAGTGTCCGCTCTCTAATTGAAATAGTTTTCATCCGATCTTCACCAAACTTGGTCAGAAGTTGTGTCTAGACAATATCTAGGTCAAGTTCGAATATGGGTCATGTCGGGTCAAAAAATAGGTCACCGGGTCACTTAGTGCATTTCAAGGATTAAGCATGATGTCCGCTCTCTAATTGAAGTAGATTTCATCTGATCTTCACCAAATTTAGTCAGAAGTTGTGTCTAGATGATATGCAAGTCAAGTTCGGATATGGGTCATGCTGGGTCAAAAATGAGGTCACAAGGTCACATAGTGCATTTCATGTGTATGGTGTCCGCTCTCTAATTGAAGTAGTTTTCATCTGATCTTCATCAAATTTAGTCAGATGTTGCATCTAAATGATATCTAGGTAAAGTTCAAAAAAGGGTCATGCCGGGTCAATAAATAGGTCTAGAGGTCACTTACTGCATTTCAAGCATTGAGCATGGTGACCAAAACCTACAAACGGGCGTATCTTGTGACAGTTTGGCACTCTTGTTCAAATTTGACTTTTCTGCTATCCAATTGTGTACAATATTTGGAGTAATATAATGGGCATTGTTCACTGTTGAAAGAATTAACAGGTCAAAAGAGTTAGTTAAAATGTGGTTACTGACCAATTATCTGCAACTCATCTTGCTACCAGTTGTTTATAAAAAAAATATATCCAATATTTTACATTGGACAGTCCTCTAAGGTGATTATGCAAAGCGTTATTATTTATAGTTTTGTATACTGAATGGTTATCATTATTCATGATTTACAGGACATCAGAAGATTCCAGAATTCGTATGGACTGCATATGAAGATGGCTCGGCTTGAACAGAGAGTTTGGGCCATTGTGGAGGAAGTTTCGGGTGATTCAGTGAAGATCACTGAAAAATTCTTCAGACCACTCTTGAAAATTCAATCAACCGAGGATATTGAGTCGTGTCTGAACATTCTGCGAAGCAAAGGATTAGCTGAATATAACAACAAAATGTAAGAATTAATTGTGAATTTACAAAACTGTAACAGACTTTAAAATTTTCATTGTATTTCTTATAACGCAAGTGGGAGTGGTGTCATGGGAACAAGCTTATTTATTTATCAATTGATGATTTTCAGGCATAATTTTGTCAGACCTGCCTTGTGTGATCTTGACATATTTGTCACAATGATTGTTTGATGTTTTTGTGCTGTTAATCCGGACAATGCTTGTCTAGAGAGCTACTCTGTCATTAGTAGGCACAATATCAAATAATTTGACAGTGGCTTTGTCAAAAATCAACCAAATTTACTGCATTTTATTTAAACTCAATGTCTTTAGCTGAAGGGTATCATCTTATTTGAATTATTATAGGAAAGATTGTAAATGTGAATATTAATTTTTTTAAAGAAATAATAGACTGGTAGGCATTAGTTATTGCAGTAATGATGCAAAGACATTAAACCCTTACGGTGCTGCATGAGTGGCTTGATTGCAACAACAGAACAACACACTGTTTGTGTAACCCAAATTAAGAACAATTCATTGTTGATTATTTAAATACTTACCGGTTTGTATTTATAATTAACCTGTATTTCAAGGTAATAAATGAGAACTTTTATATAAGCCCCCATCCTCCATTTCAGCGGATTAAATATATACATGAATATGCCATTACAATTTAAATAAAATGTTGGGTTATTTATAAACCTACTTTCAAAGCATTCAAAGCCGTAAGTGTTTTGTTGCAGAATCAACCACAAAACTTCCTAATATGTCAATAGCAAAGAAGTTGCCATGGTAGAATTATAAATAATGATTTTTTTTTGTGCGAGTTATGAATACTACTAATTCTAATTTGGGACAGGTGCTCAAACGCTTTTACAGTACTATGTACTGTGTATGTAAGTTTTTTCTTACATTGCTTGATTGGTTAACCCCAAACAGTGTTTTAATAAGTATTTTCTCTGTATGTCCTTTATGTACCTTTTAAAAAAGGGGTTGTTATATTTGCTCTGTTTTCATTTTTATAATTTCACAAGCATGTTGAGGCACCTGTGTCGCGGGACATTTTAAAGCCCAGGGGTTTTTATCTTACTTTGGGGAAAGGGCCTGGCCTTTTTTGAGGGGAAAAATAATCGTGCGAAATGCTGAATTTGGGGAAAAAATCACGCAAAACACCGGATTTTGGCGGAAATAAGGAAAGTCTTAAATAATCAATTTAACATATTTTGCTGTTTTTATAACAAATTCAAGGCAACAGATAATTTAATTATGCAATATGTTTTAATTTCTACACTGGATCAGGTTAACTTATGAATTTAAAGTTTAAAAAAAATAAAAATTTAAGGGAAAAAATCAAGTCTGGGGGAAAATTTGCCTGCTGAGGGGAAAAAAATCCGAGGGGAAAGGGCCATTTTACCGTGGGTCCCAAAGAAAGAAAAAAAGCCCTGAAGCCACAGACAATGTAAAACATGTTGGTGTTGTATATATTTGAAGTTAATTTTTGATTATTTTTTAGAAAGGAATTTTTGGGATCCAGACCACTTACAAAAAAAAGAAAGCAAACTGACCTGGAAGATGATGCCAATGAGGAATGTTCAAACACTTCTGAGGGACTCCTTGTAAGTTAATTAATTTCCTTTTTTGTGTAACAGAAACATGAGCAATTAAATAAATAAATAATGCAAGTATTAAGAAAGGCCTTGTGTTTGATTGGAAATCAGGTAAATGATGTTAAAATGAAAAAGTATTTGATCTTTTAAATAGCCTGAAAAAGCATTTTGAGAACATTACCTGTGAAATTGGGAAGTTGTGCTTCAGTTTTCCTTGTGAGAATAAAAAAAGTTTTTTTGCATGGCAAAAAAAAAAAAAATTCAGAATTTTTTTTTGGGGGGGAACATGAAACTACTATTAAAATCGGCAGAAAAAGGGTCTGCTCATAGATCAATATATTAACTTGTACTTCTAGGATAAGTACAGCAAGGTAGTTGATGAGCTTCAAATGATGAAGGACAAATGTTCCAAACTGGAAACGGAAAACTCAGAATTGAGGCGTCAACTGACAGAGCGTAAGTGCATATATTTCTTATAATATTCTTGAACACTTAATGAATGGATCTTTTTTATAAATGATAACTATTTCTTGACTTACAGAGTTTAGAATAATTCACAAAAACTGGTTTAAGACCACTTTGAGTGAACACACATCTTCTTATGCCAACCCCATTAATTTGCCTAATATTTCAATGTTTTTAAACCTGAATATGCAGTTTTAGTTATTAGGCATAGACACAAATGTCCAGGCTTCAAGTACCAAATAACCTCATTAAGACCCTGTTTGAGACACCAGTGACAGTTGATCAGATATAAGTTGACATACATTGACACTTGATCAAAAGTGAGTTATCCTGATTTATATGTAATAAATATTTTTATGCACCCCTTCGGAGAAGAGGGGGAATATTGTTTTGCACATGTCAGTCGGTCTGTTTGTTGTTCGGTTTGTCGGTCCATCTGGCAGAGGACCCCTATTGTTTTCAGGTCACTAGGTCAAGGTCACAGTGGTTCGGGATGATAACTCAAGAATGCTTAGGCCTTGATCATGAAACTTCATTGGTACATTGATCATGACTGGCAGATGACCGGTATTGATTTTCAGGTCACTAGGTCAAAGTTAAAGGTCACAATGGCCTGGCTGCCACTACAATGAACTGCCCATTTGGAGAGCATGCGTGTTTTACAAACAGCACTTGTTTTTACATGTTCTGTAATATATTTCTATTAAATTTTTCTGGTTATTCAATTGTCAAGTTAATGCTAATAGAAGTATTCTTTCCCACAATTATCCTAAGATTTAGACATAAACAACAGTTTTCACAATTTATCTACCGTTTACTGTTTATTCACCCATTGAAATACATAATTTGGGTATAATTTTAAAAAATGTGCTAAAATGATGACGACACGGTGGTCTGCTCAACTTGTCACCTGTCCCAAATAAAACCATGAATAGTTGTACTATCAAGATGATCATTTTGTATGGTCCATTTCTCAGAGACTGTCAAAGACATTTGGTTCAACTTAGGTATTCATGTTTACCAATTAAAAATGCATCTCAGTTCTCAAGGGCAAATAAGCCTAAATTGAATCATTAGGGCTATGAATTAGCGAGAGTCCAGTAGCCATGGGCCCTAAAACTTGAGCTGGGCTCATAAAGATAAGAACACACTTGGGAGAATGGGTTAAAGTTTTAGTTTTATAACCTGTTCTCATAATTATGGCCCATTTTCATGTTGTAAATTTCATTATGTTTATTGTTGAGGACAATTTCTATAAAAAATGGAAATAGATATTTGGTCATAGTCAAGTATTCTTGTTTATTGTCACAAAGTGAACATATATATCAATGGCAGATAAACCTTGATATTATTTTGCTAAATGTGTGCCCCATTTTGAACATTGAGTGTTGGAGTGTCACTGGTAACATTTACTTTACATGGACAGTTAACCGTAATACTATTACTAATGATTTCCTCTTCTCTACCCAACACTCGGACAAGTGGATGACACTGTCTGCAGATGGCTCATGGTTGGTAGTTCATCAATTCAGTTCAGGGTCTTTTATTCTATCTGAAAACAGATTGCTCGAAGTCCAAGGAAAATTCATCAAAGGACAAAGAAATTGAAGCATTCTGGAGATTTGAAGACGGACGAGAGGAATGGTTGCCGGCCAAATTGATCCGAAAATATGCTAACGGTAATTTTAAACATAATAAAATATTTTACGAATAATGTACAATTTTCAAGTGAGATGAACAAAATCCCATATGATACTGACCATGTACAAAATTAAGCTTTAATTACTGTGAATAAATTATCAGTTGTAAGTTCCCTACCGGTATGCCCAGAGGGAACTATAGGATATATCAAAACAACACTGACAATGTTGCTGACAATTTTGTAATGGTATTTTGACCAGTAGGGGAATTGTGCATTGCATGCAATGATAATCTTGTTTATATTGTGAAACTCAACATATAAACCCTTTTTTCTGTTCTTGTCTGTTTGTCAAAAGCTGACAGCATGCATATTTTCAACTAGTAAAGTGACTGTTAGTTTTAAAAACACCTTGCTTGAAAGGTACACTTTTAGAATCATAGTGAAATATATATATATATATTACATAACTTTATTAATAACTAACTGCTTTATTATACCCCACCACAGGCGTTTGGTATTGCAGTAATGTCTGTCACACTTTTTTGTTGTGCAACTCCTTATTCATTTCTCATTCATTAAACATAAAAATACAGAATGATTATCATCAAGAACTGCCACTCATATCGTGAGGGTTGGCGATTGAAATTAATTAAAGAGAGTTATTATTTTGTGTAGATTTTATGTTACTTATCCATATTGCTGTACAATTTATTCATAAGCAGTGAATTGTACCATTTCAACTTAAACAGATATTCATGAATTGCTGTAGTCCATCTTGTTTTGGCAATTTTTTCCCGTTCACTCATTGAACCTATAGCAGGGATTTGTCTGTCAGACACCCTTCAATTATGTAAGTGACAATTTAAACATGCAAAGACATTTCACATCACACAACAACTGTGTTTGATATTTCAAATTGACAATCATATTGGTTATTTCTGGCTATGAAAACATGAATGGTATATTTATGCAGTTTCTTTATATATCGCATTGTGAGTACCAAACTATAGTTTTCCAGCAAAACATTGTACATTTAACTCTGCAGTATCAATTGCTATGAGTACTAATGCTATAATTTAAAAGACATAATTAATAACCATATGATTATCATATCGCCTGGCTGTATAACAGCATTCAAATTCTTACATTTCAAGATGTCTTTTATTCAGGAGAGTGTTCAGTCCAGTACTCTGATGGAGTTAGTAGAGTGAGGTCCTCATGGGTGAGAGAGGTGGGACAGATGTAAGGTCATCCTATTGCCACATCTAGAAGCTATACCTATTTTCTCAAGACTAAAAATGTCATGAACTTAAAATAAATGTTGTTATCAATATATGCAACCAGAGTACATATTAAGGCACTTCATGTTATTTTTCTGAATGATTGAAGTCAGGTTTCTCATACTAAGACATTTCCCTGTCAAGTTATGGAATTAACTTAAATTTTATGGTGTGAAATTTCTGTTTTATAAAAAAATGCATAGATAATTTTTATCAAATTGTGAGACTGATAGCTTCATTTTTTTTTATCAAATCATGCAAATGATTGCCCTTTTTTTGAAGTAAAAAAAAACAACATGAATTTTACATCACACTGATGATCATATTTCAAGTGTAAGCATTATTCAATATCTTTTTCTTCAGTTTAATGTTGGAATTGAATATTCCCTAATCAACAATTTGATTCTCTTTACTGCACTTTTGTTTATGTGCATTATCCAAAGAATGTTTGAATTCCATTTTGAAATGCTTGATGAGAACTTGTCTTTTCACTTAGGTATATGCTTTTTTCATTATTGGTTTTGTTCAGTGGTGGTGGTCATATTCTTCTTATGTCATTTCGGTCAGTAGAATATGGGACTTGTATATAACAGTTTATATGTTAGAATGGTTTATGAGATTATTTTAAATAAAACTATTTTTGAATTTCTTTCGCTATATAAACAAAAGTTAATTAAAGAGATTTCACGTTTCTTACTGTTGCAATCAATTTAATATCTTAAAATAACCTGAGATCTTTTGGGAAACTAGACAGAAAATAAGTTCTAATGGTGAACAATTCGTATTCAGTCAGCCTTTGTAAGCCATTGTAACTGTGAATGTGTTCATGTGCATTATTCTAACATTTTTTCGATTTCGGTTTAGAAATGCTTTGTATGAACTTGTCTTCATTTTAATATGCTTAATTAAAATTGATTTTGTTAATTTGTGATTACCAATGTTTTATTTTGTATGTCCTATATGATGTTTGAGTATTTCAGAGAAACAATAAAGTTCTGCCCTTACAATACATACTAAAATTGTGACAGAATTGTTTAGTAATGAAAATACAAATTGCAGCAATTGCACCTGTTAAAGAACTTTGAATGGTTATACATGTAATAGCGGTAAAGATTGTTTTATTTAAATATTTAATTTTTCATAATGACTTCACATGTTAAAAAAAAATGTTTAGCATTTTTTAATACTAGTATATTTTGAGAACTAATTTAAGTGTGACATAAATAATATGGAATCATTCCCACTATTTAATATATATTTTCTGACCTGCTGACTGGTGGATTGAGTACATATTAGTATACTGGTATTGTTTTTTATTTTGAAAATTTCACTGATTGAAAATTTACACAACATTTTGTGTGTTCTGTATTTACTATGCCCCCCTTCGAAGAAGAGGGGGTATATTGCTTTGCACATGTCGGTCTGTCGGTCGGTTTGTCCATCAGGTGGTTTCCGGATGATAACTCAAGAACGCTTGGGCCTATGATCATGAAACTTCATAGGTACATTGATCATGACTCGCAGATGACCCCCATTGATTTTGAGGTCACTAGATCAAAGGTCAAGATCACGGTGACCTGAAATAGTAAAATGGTTTCCGTATGGTAACTCAAGAACGCTTAGGCCTAGGATCATGAAACTTGATATGTAGATTGATCATAACTCGCAGATGACCCCTATTAATATGCAGGTCACTAGGTCATAGGTCAAGGTCACAGTGACCCGAAATAGTAAAATGGTTTCCGGATGATAACTCAAGAACGCTTATGCCTAGGAACATTGAAACTTCGTAGGTAGATTGATAATGGCTGGCAGATGACCCCTATTGATTTTCAGGTCACTAGGTCAAAGGTCAAGGTCACGGTGACCCGAAATAGGAAAATGGTTTCCGTATGATAACTCAATAACGCTTATGCCTAGGATCATGAAACTTGATAGGTAGATTGATCATGACTCGCAGTTGACCCTTATTGATTTTCAGGTCACTATATCAAAGGTCAAGGTCACGGGGACCTGAAATAGTAAAATGGTTTCCGGATGATAACTCAAGAACGCTAATGGCTACGATCATGAAACTTCATAGGTACATTGATCATGACTTGCAGATGACCCCTATTGATTTTGAGGTCAAAGGTCAAGGTCATGGTGACACGAAATAGTAAAATGGTTTCCGGATGATAACTCAAGAAGGCTTATGCCTAGGATCATGAAACTTCATAGGTGCACTGATCATGACTCGCAGATGACCCCGTTCGATTTTGTGGTCACTTGGTCAAAGGTCAAGTTCACGGTGACCCGAAATAGTAAAATGTTTTTTGGATGATAACTGAAGAACGCTTATTCCTAGGAACATGAAACTTGATAGGTAGATTGATCATGACTCGCAGATGACCCCTACTGATTCTCAGGCCACTAGGTCAAAGGTCAATTTCACGGTGACCCGAAATAGTAAAATGGTGTCCGGATGATAAATCAAGAACGCTTATGGCTAGGATCATGAAACTTCATAAGTACATTGATCATGACTTGCAAATGACCCCTATTGATTTTCAGGTCACTAGGTCAAAGGTCAAGGTCACAGTTACAAAAAACATATTCACACAATGGCTGTCACTACAACGGAGAGCCCATATGGGGGGCATGCATGTTTTACAAACAGCCCTTGTTATGACTTGTTTTATAATTTGCTAATAATTTAAGAACTTATACATTTAAAAGTGGTTTACCTTCCTTTTTTTCAGTGTGATTTTTTCTGTGTGATTATGCATTTCTGGAAGTTTGTACCGCCGGCGTAACATTTTTAAACAATTATCTGTCATTGTGTTTATGATCCTCTGAGAGTTTGTACCGCCAGCGTAACATTTTCAAAGAATTATCTGTTGTGATTATGAACCTTTGGGAGGTTGTACCGCCAGCGTAACATTTTCAGTTAAATTTTAAGGGTTATATCATTTTGTGTGTTCTGTATTTACATTACTTGTATAATTTACTATTAAATTAAGAACTTAAACATTTAAAAGTGGTTTGTGCGATTTTTACTATTGGTACCTTAGGGAGTTTGTACCGCCGGCGTAACATTTTCAAGAATTATCTGTTGTTATTATGATCCTCTGAGAGTTTGTACCGCCAGCGTAACATTTTCAAAGAATTATCTGTTGTGATTATGAACCTAAGAACTTAAACATTTAAAAGTGGTTTATCTTCCTTTTTTTCAGTGTGATTTTTTCTGTGTGATTATGCATTTTTGGAAGTTTGTACCGCCGGCGTAACATTTTTAAACAATTATCTGTCATTGTGTACTTTTTGAGAGTTTGTACCGCCAGCGTAACATTTTCAAAGAATTATCTGTTGTGATTATGAACATTTTGAGAGTTAGTACCGCCAGCGTAACATTTTCAAAGAATTATCTGTTGTGATTATGAACATTTATGAGGTTGTACCGCCAGCGTAACATTTTCAGTTACATTTTAAGGGTTATATCATTGTGTGTGTTCTGTACTTACATTACTTGTATAATTTACTATTAAATTAAGAACTTAAACATTTAAAAGTGGTTTGTGTGATTTTTACTATTGGTACCTTAGGGAGTTTGTACCGCCGGCGTAACATTTTGATTATGATCCTCTGAGAGTTTGTACCGCCAGCGTAACATTTTCAAAGAATTATCTGTTGTGATTATGAACCTAAGAACTTGAACATTTAAAAGTGGTTTATCTTCCTTTTTTTCAGTGTGATTTTTACTGTGTGATTATACCTTGCTGGAAGTTGGTACCGCCGGCGTAACATTTTCAAACAATTATCTGTCTATGTGATTATGAACCTTAGGGAGTTTGTACTGCCGGCGTAACATTTTCAAAGAATATTCAGTTTTTATTTTGAACCTTTGGGAGGTTGTACCGCCAGCATAACATTTAAGTTTCAGTTCAATTTTCCTGTCTGAATGTAAGATGGGTTGTACTGTCAGCGTAAATTTTTTTTAATTTCTTATAAAAAGTGAGAAAAATGTGGGTTTTTTTAAAAGAAATTTCCTTTAAAATGACCATTTTAAAAGGGATTCTGTGGAAAATCCCTTTTTAAAATATAATCAATTTGTTGTAATATTGCAAATTCCAATGCATACAATCTCATATAACACAAAGTGTACGTTCTGTTTGGTTAGAGATTTAAATATAACTGTTCAGCAAATCAAGTTCTTGCTAATACTTTTGTCGATTTCGCAGACTCATTAACTTAATCAATTGTTTCTGCGAATGAACAATTTATTTCAAGAACAATGTCATTGCAATCCCCTGATGTTATAGTTTACATTGTGTACACCATTATGGTTAGTTGGTATTCCCTGAAAAAGTAGAATATGCGCTAATACACTTTCACATCCACGCTGCAAGTAATTATCGAAAACAAATCTAGCTCGAAATCCCATCATAAGCAGTTAGAATTTTCAGTTAAGTGCGTTACGGAGTATAACACAGAACGTATGTCTAAACATAACGCACTTCACAAAACAGGTATATGTGCGGTTCGTTCATGCGTATTGTTGTCACGCGAGTGATGGTCACTCAGGCGGACATAGGCGGAAATGTGCACGGGGTTTTCATGGTCAGTTCTATTCTAGATTTCGATCAGTAAGCTTTTACTTTTTTAAATTTGAAACGCATTAATAAGTTAGCTAAAATGACCCGTTATGTTTGAGTTACACAATGTCCAGAGTAACATGTTAATATTGGTTGTTTTCGGGTACAACTTTCCAGAGTTATTTTACATTGGGCATCGGATGATTTCTGATGAAGTTTTATCTCTGGTTTTTACCATGGCCTTTAAAAAACCATTTAAGGATCAAGAATAGAAGTGATGTATACAAATTATCGTTGTACTGTGTTATTAAATGTATAGATCAAAGTTGTACTGTCATGTTATTCTAAGTATATACTTGATTGTTATATATTACTAAAATGTATTATTCGTGGATGTATGTTGCCAATAAACTGATTGCAAGTATTGAACAATGCAAAACGAGTTGTGTTTTGAGCTTAGTTGTGTGAAGACCGTCAAAACAAGCAGCGTACAATTTTCATGTTTAAAGTTAAACGTGAAACAATGATACAGGTGTCAATATGACAAAAGAACCACTTCTATTGTCGCAGATAAAGGTAAAACACAATAGCTTTTTCGTTATAAGAACGCGCATTAAAATTAAGCAAACCGGATGCTAAATTATGTGTACGTTATAGATATGTTTATTTAAAATTCATTTTTCGAACTGAGGTATTTTCTGTTGATTAAATAGAGATTCATGAATCGGTTTAGAGATACGATATGGCAAATAAATTCGTTGTCTTTGTGATGGAGTGAAGGCGGTTCTTAATTGATAATGATTGAGTATTTTCGCATTTTATAGTATTATAGTGGTGTGTACAATAGCGATGTTGACACATTTTATTGATCAGTGTCTATAAGTTATAGTATAAAGTTCAACACCTAGCTTTTGCGTTCAGGTTAATTACATTTCACTACAAAATTGCATCAAATATATCTGCACAATCGCATATATGGCTGTTGGTTATTATCACAGTAATGCGATCCGCTGTTTTAAACATGGTATCGGTTAAGATGATATCTTTACAATCAGTATATTTCTCTGGTATAGCTCTCCTCATTCAGAACTTATATATTAACTCCAACACCTCTATATGTCGACACAAAAATAATATATTTTCACATGTGCGCACCATACTTAATTTTAAGCGAAAATCATTTTTGGGATAAATCGATTTAAATAGCGTAACATTTTATCAGTATATTGCTGCCCGATCTGACAAAGATTAGAGTTGCAAGTAATTCACTCAGCTGTAAGGACATACCAATATTCAATCTTTGTAATCGAGACCAAAAAACATTGTTATGACTAAATAGGTTTATTTAAGTTCATGTTACCTGCTAAGGTAGTCTTACCATTGGTACATGCATTATATATGCGAACAGTTACATATCATTTATCCAAATGAACCCAATTAAGAAATTCTTATGCTGTGGTAGACAGCTGCGTGTCATTTATACCTCGCTGTCCTTACCACAATGCAAGCATGCGTAGAAATTGGAGAAAGAACACTTTTTGAAATTAACGTTTAAGCGTTTATTTTATTAATGAATGATCCGGTCTCAATCCAGTTTTCGACGGGCTGCAAAGTGTGTGTTCCTCATAAAATGAACATCTTATTTAAATTAAATAGGCATTATAACTTAAGTTGTGTGTAATAATTCATCAAATTAATATCAGAGTCGAAAATAAATCTTAACCATAATGCTTTTATTATGCGACGATAAACATAATTTAGAATAGCGAGCATTATGACAAGGCAATGCGATACAAAACAACTTAGTGATATTTACGCTTCATGACAAAGGAAAGAAAGTTGTAAGACCATATTTTAAAAATGGGTGACACGTATTAAAAGAAATAAAATGTAAGCATATCTCGGAAAATCTAACTGCGCTTAACAATATAAGTTAAGTTAACCCATATTTCGATTTGTACTTTTATTGAAATAGTATATTTGCGAACACATAAAACAAATAAAAAACCTATACAAATTTATAAAATAATGAATATATACCAAACGAATTAGTGAATACGTGAACGAAAGAATAAATAGATAAGTTAATGAATCAATAAATAAATAAATTAAATAAAATTTACTAATGATCTCGCTTAAAAATAATTTCAACATATTACATAATTAATTACAGTTTTATTATTGGATGAAACCAAGAACACTTGTTGGTATAAATAAATCAAAGTATAATTTACACTACAACATATCTATGAACAAATACAGTTTTTCCATTAGAAAAATGCAACAACTCAATATTTAATAGGGAGTGTGAACCAATTCACAGAGAAAAGCACATAAAAATTATTATCATAAATAAATCAATTACCGAACGGTATGAATGCTGATGAGAGGCCATTTCGAGGAATGTTATACACACACAACTATGTAACACTTATCCATTGTTATATCACAGACTGCAGTTTATACACAATTTTTGGCAGACGTATAAAATATATATGATGTAATATCACAGGCAAGTCAACATATATAATCAACACAATTAATAAATTAATGTATGTACAATAAAAAAATACAGTAAGCACCCGAACTTGAGACGAATCCGAATGTTCACAGCACTAAATAATTCAATAAACACCAACATAAGTGTCTAGTATAATCTCAAAATCCAACAATCATTCTCACAAAGTTATTTCACTGGCATTATTTAGTAAACGTCAGCCAGCATAGTACCCTAATAACTGGTTAACAATATAAACATATGCGATGTCCAATAATATTCAGTAGTCCTGTTTTCGGTCAGACAGAATGTCAATCTTTATCGATATTCAATTCGTTGCTTTTCAAAGTGGGAAATGTAGCCGTCATCTACAACAAAAATCATGCCATTAATCAATACAGTCTTAACAAAGCTACTTATACAATGTACGTAATGCACATAAGCATGTAACGTGTATGTATCATGTGTGCACAATCAAGAAATTTATCTACATTTACAAAAAAAATTGTCAACGCACAAGTGAAATTATTTGAAACAGCCTTTCAACAGGAAATACATTGTTACTTCGACAATTAACCTCAATCATGATATATTATGTACATAAACACTTACTATTTATGTCGAATATTTCTTTGACCCACTTGTCGAGCATATGATCTCGTCTCTCACATATGTCTAAGATAAACTGGATTTTCATATCGTCTGTAATGAGAAAAGATACATCAGAATGAACCAACGCGTGTATTGGTTTATTTTTAAATAGATGCCTATATAGTAAGTGTAATTCTGAACCCTGAAGATGTTATTTATAATAACCCTTAATAGCATATTAAAATCTTAAAAATCATACACACTGCATTGCTACTAGAATTAACGACTAATGTTGAACCATGTATAATGTAGTATGATAAGTGTTTGTGTAATGATCATTTTGATTGGATATGACCCCAAACTAACAGATCTAAACAATATGTTTCAACACAATGACAAATATGTGTTCGCTTTGTTTTGTTGAAACAACAACACATCAAAATAAAGGCATACACAATACATATTGTGTTTATTAAACGAAACACGCCAGTGTATTTAATGAATAGCCATATAAGGTCAATAAACGAATAAATTTAACGGCATACCTGAAATGTTGACAAAGTGTTGCTCCAACGCTCTGTAGAATTTAATCTTTCCGTGTACGTGGTTACAGAGACCATGACGAGAAAAATGATGAACGGTCCTGTGAAATATGTAAAATTTGATTATATGAAGTTTATATAATACGATGCTGTATGTGACTATTAACCACAATTTATGATGTTTACCCAATTTACCCATTCAGCTATTAAAATGAATCCAGACTAGTACAAAAGTGTTAATATAGAGTGATTATTACAATCATTATATACATACAATACTTCATGTGATTATATGATAATATGTGTTCGAAATATGTTAATGTTCAGGGATGCTACAGGATCAAAATGTTTCATAATTTGAAAATAGAACTTACGGGTTAACATGATAAAACATGCCCAAGTTAATATCCGTTTTTGAATCGTCTTGTTCTACTTTAACATCATTATTCTCATCCTTGTGTACAGCCATTCCTTTTACATCCAGTGTTTTCAATAACATAACCCATATACAACAAAAATACAGCACAATTCCGATGGTCGATGTAGGCACCATTATATCGACTGTTGATATATTTCACTTTGACGGTAAAATCTGTTTTCTGAAATATAAAATTATTAAGTGTTCATCATATATATAGACAGGTAATTTTCAAAAATCAGATATGAAGCGATACTTTATAAAACTAGATTAACTCAAATGTATATTCGCATTAGAGATGCTGGTAAATAAATAAGTGATCTTTGGTTTTATTTTAACAAAAACATAATATTTAATAATAGCAGGTCAGAATGTATATTAAATTTAACAAGAACAAATACCAAACACTGAAATATGTTTATATTTTAGATGTATTGCAATTGCTTTTCTTTTATGATATTTGCAATATTTTCAAAAGTATTTATATCCCGTACTTTTCTCCCAAAAAAGTATAAATTTAAGTTTAAAAGATTCTAGATAAAATACGTCTTCCCCATCAACATGTGTACACACATATCAATTTTAAAATGTAAAGTATTAAAATATATTTAATAACATTTATCTTGTTCACCTGAAACACTTATAAATGTCAATAAATACACGCTGTAAACTGCGTTAATACATACCTGAATAAATATCACTTAATTTAACCTTGAGAGTTACGTTTTAATCTCCAATGTATTTCAGTTAATATTTTATATCAATGTTAACTAGTTTCACGTAAAACGGCCACCGGAAAAACTTTGCGAAACCGAAATTTCGCAAACTTAAGTACCCTTTTTCTTAAAGATTTGCTACTTTGAGACATAGTATGCGATAAAAGTCTTATCGTTGATTAATAATTGGTTATTTTCACTCAAAAAACGCGTTTTCTTCACTATGAAATTTATAAGCAAAGTTGGGGTTCCCATGGGATTTTTGCATTTTCCCATGGGATTTTCGATTTTCCCATGGGAATTTTTTCTCCCATGGGATTTTTTTTCTCCCATAATTTGCAAATGGGAGAAAAATCCCATGGGATTTTGAACATTTTAAAAAAC
Source organism: Dreissena polymorpha (assembly GCF_020536995.1). Classification (NCBI taxonomy): domain Eukaryota; kingdom Metazoa; phylum Mollusca; class Bivalvia; order Myida; family Dreissenidae; genus Dreissena; species Dreissena polymorpha. Next base: position 18,326,264 of record NC_068364.1, on the reverse strand, counting down.
GTGTTTTATTTGCGTTTGCAAGTATTTTAACGTTATTTAAGGACTGTATATTGGTTTTATGCCAATTATATATAAAAATATTTAGTAATAAAAAAATCCCATTTTAAAAATCCCATGGGATTTTTTCTTATTTTGGGAGATTTATTCATGAAACTTTCAGAAACATCATATTTTATGAAATGATGAACAACTACGATATTTTAATGCGTTTAGTCGTGTTTAAAAAAAAATCCCATGGGATTTTTAAATCCCATGGGATTTTTTCTCCCATGGGATTTTTTTCCAATGGGATTTTTCAGTTTCGTAAGCCGATTAAGTTTCTTAATGCGAAAAACAACAATAAAGGAAATAATAATTATAATTTTGAATAATAAATTGAATAATATAAATAACATGAATATTTTTAAAATGAGTTACAATTAAAGGTTTATGCTAGTAGAACTTATCATTTCTTGTTCGAGCAGATGGTTGAGTCCAATTGGTGAGTATGCCAGCTTAGAACCAGTATAAATGCATCGCAGACAGACAACGCTGTCATACTGTACACACCGCTGAGTAACAATCTTTATTGCATTTCATTTTGCAACAGAAAATGAACTCCGTAGTATAATTGATCTTATATATGCCCTCTGCTTTTGAAAGCGTGCAACACATTAACATAGCAATAAGTCCATGCCAAAAACTATGTGCAAATTCCATTCAAAGCTATATACACATTATAAAGGTCAGATGACCCGCGTCATGCGAAAATGGGTCTTATGTCATATGCGGCCGAAGTTGGTCCATCCTAGCTTGTCCAACCGCGCAGTCTGGTCAGGTACTACGCTGACTGATATATAAAGTCAAGCCATGATTCGTGGTCTCATATCCAAACTCGGTAGCTCCTGTGCGAAACTTTCACCGGAAACGACGGCACCGAGACGGGCGCTCGAACTTTGCGGATGCGCGTTATATGTTATATATAATAGCGCGATGTGTTTTTTCTTGCCTCAAATTAGTAAGCCCAATCAGCGTTTTATTGTGTTCTTTGCTTCTACTATTAACAAGAACTTCAACTGATACGAACATGAATTTTATTTTGATATGTTTATTTAATGCTCGGAAAACTCATTGTATATTTAGACTACTACTTATAAAACAAAGTCGGGTTTTCAACATCTGTTTTCGGCATAAAAATTGTTATTCCAAACCAGATTTTACGCACTTTACTGTACAAAATACCGTTAGGGCCACCGTGGTTACTGATTAAAATCCAGAGGGCGAGAATGCGAGAACGCGAAAGTACGATGACGACAGTGCGACAATACGATGGCGACAATGCGTTCGTACGATTGCGAAAACGCGCTAGTACGATGACGACAATGCGACAGTGCGACAATACAATGGCGGCAGTGCGATAGTACGGGGGCGACAATGCGATAGTCATATCGTACTGTCGCCGTGGTATCATCGCAATGTCGCCATCGTTCTATCGCATTGTCGCCATCGTATTGTCGCACTATCGCCATCGCATTTTCGAATTGCCGCCATCATACTATCGCGTTATCGCATTGGCACCATCGTACTATCGCACTGTCGGCTATCGCCATCGTATTGTCGCACTGTCGTCATCGTATTTTCGCACTGTCGTCATCGTATTATCGCACTATCGAACTGTAGTATTGTCGCCATCGTACTATCTCACTGTCGCCATCGTATTGTCGCACTGTCGTCATCGCACTGTCTGATTGTCGTCATCGTATTATCGCGTTCTCGCATTGTCGCCATCGTACTATCGCATTGTCGCCATCGTATTGTCACCATGTCATCATCGTATTGTCACATTGTCGCCATCGTACTATCGCGTTCTCGCGTTCTTGCCCTCTGGATTTTAATGTGTAACCACGATGGCACTAACGGTATTCCGTAATACTGCTAAAGCACAGTATGATTAGGTCACTCCCAATGCTCAAATCTCTATGTCTATTTTAGTAACAACACATGTCTATGGAAGGATATTTAGGTAAAAGTTACATCATTTGTGGTGAATATTTACATTATGACTGATGCTTATTCTAATTTGCTTTATGACAATTCCAACATGCTTGTTGTCTATTCGTTTATACTTGATGATTGCTGCAACATTACATCATTCATGAATAATATTTACATTATGCGTGATGTTTATTCTAACATGCTTCATGACAGTTCCAACATGCTTGTTCTCTATCGGTTATACTTGATGATTGTTTCAACATGCTTGGTGACTATCCAATGTTTGTGTGTTCATTATTCCTGAAACCAGTCATAATCGGTTTTGCCACTAAGCGTCATTAACAACGGCAGTTAGCAACAGGCAGTAAGCAGAATGCAAGTTACTAAATTATGACATCAGGTGGCGCGCGTTTATTTTCCGTATGTTGAATAAATTACTTTTCGGAAAAAAAAGCGAAAACATCCGAATCATTTTGACTAGTAAACTGAATAAGCTGAATTAGTTCCCTTCGTTATATAATCTCCATTAAACTAAATACGTTCATTATTGCCATGAAGACCAGTAAGTTTACACAATGAATTGACTGCCGTGAATGTTTTTGATATTTGTAAGATGCAATTGGCACTCAAGAAATTATACATGTATTTTATTCAGAACATAACGGGGCTGATGTGTTGGAATTGTGGCCCTTCCCTAGTCCAAATAATTACAGTAGACATAATCTACCGATGTGCATTGCATATCGACCTCATATTTATAAAGTAGCCCAAACCCCCATTGCCACAGACCTGTGCGTGAAACTTTCAGATTTCTCTAGTGTATTTACCATGCTATAATTACAATTTCTATAAACACATATTTATCATGTTATGACTATATAATGTCTGTGGTATACAGAGAAACCTGAAAGTTACAAGTACTCGTGTCTAGTACTGTACAACTATTGTACTCCTCGTTGAGAAAACAACTACTTCATCTACATGAATTAAAATATCATAAAACATAATTTTCAATCAAGTTGGAAAAAATCAATAAATAAATGTCATATAAACAGGTTTGTCATGAACGTTGACGTCGCTCTTGGTTACCAGAAAAATTCCCACGCACGGATTTCAACCGTCATTGTTTACAATCAATTAAGTGCATAAGTACTTGAATTTGTATAGTGTTTTTTAAAAGTGTCCAGCTACAGGTGGTTAGCGTGTGGCTATAATACTAGTTAGTGAAAACATATTTTGGAATGATAAGTAATCATATTATAACGAAAAATCAACTTTTCTTAAAAAAAATAAGTTAAATATATATTTAACAAGGTATCCAACTCGAAATCATCCGAAAACGGGATGCATCGTTTTAAACAGCCATTACTTCATCAATTTTGCAGCGATTTTCACGATCTTGGTCTTATTCAACGCAGAAATAAATTTCCTTTCTGGAAATGTATATGTCTTGCAATATTTTTACAAATACTGGGTCAACTTTTAAAAAATAACACGATACACAACTCGCGTGACCCAGCTGTGATCGATCAGACAGTATTCATGACTGAAATCTTCACGGGGAAATGGGCATTTTCCCTGCAAAGTTCACGAACCTCGATACCATTATTCAATAAAACGTATGAAAAAACATTCTTACCGTGCTTGCCGTAGAATTATGCATCAAAACTAACTGTCCAGCGCATTTTCAAACCTTTGTTTACATACATTTCAACCAACTGACATTTTAAACACAAGAGTGATTTCATTGCTCCAATGCGGAGTTGTGTCTTTACAACTGGAGATTTCATTCATAAATACGGTCTGATCGATAACAACTGGGTCAAGCGAATTATGTATAGCTTTATTTCTTAAAATTTGACCCAGCATAAGTAGAAATATAACAATATATATATACATTTCCTAAAAGGAAATTCATTTCTGCGTTGAATAAGACCGGGTCATGAAAATCGCTGCAAAATTAATTTAGTAATGGCTGCTCAAAACGATGCACCCCGTTTTCGGATGATTTCGAGTTGGATACCTTGTTATATATAAAACGGTAGTGATTTTTTTTTTATATAGAAAATTTGATTTTTTGTTTTAATATGATTATTTATCATTCAAAAAGATGTTTTCACTAATTATTATCATAGCCACACGCTAACCACCTGTGTGTCCAGCACGTGTGCCGGGAGAACAGGGCTTAATGTATTTTTTGTTAAGCTCTATAATATTTATATCCAATCTGTATGAAAAAATGTCGGTGAACATTATTCCGGTGTTAATTTTTGAAAATATTGAGGAATTCGTTAATTATGGATCTAAAACGGAACATTAATCCGCAAAAAAAACACCGGGCATATTGCATATTAGATCGGACACATGAAATTATTTCGAAAGAAAGCAATAAGAGTTTCAATTCTACATGAGTAAGTCTCGCTGTGCACGATTACGCTCTTACTGCTCGTATATATTTGACTCTTGGCAAATACCTAGTGTTTTATTTTGCTTAATCTAAATTGTGTCATGCATCTATATGTACTTAAAGCAGCATGACCAACAGCTCTTTCATATGTGAAAGAAATTGACACGAAATACCTACCCATCTATAATAAAGTTTATATGTGCACTTCAATATTATAGTTTTAAAGCATTTTATGTGGTGCAATATAAAAGTACTCTAGTAAATTTGAAATTATGTAATCGATTTCCTCTCAACATACATGCAAAGTTCCAGATAACTTTTTCAGCAAAATCTTGGTTTACACTCTATAATAATCCAGCCTTAAAGTCTATTATTAATTCTTTTTTTTCAGGTAAATATAATTTTTGGCACATCCGCATTTAGGTTTATAGTCTAAGAAGAGCTAATGACAATTGCCGGGTTACAGCAGACTTTTTGCGATAAAAGAACCAGATAATGGAAAACGTTCGGCTTTTCGACTGTTGTAAAGATGGTCTGTTATTCATAATAACGTTAAAGTGCTGTTGATTTCATAATTGTAATGAGGGCCTAGACGAGTGGGAACTCATTGATAAAATGTTTACATTATATGCATTGATATTGAGTTTTACGCATGATCACACATTTTGAATTCTTATTTTATTTTTCCAATGTGTAACCGTACGCACAGAATTTAAGTCTACTTTTTTACTAAATTTAATTCAATTTTTTACGACTTTAAGCGTCTTATCTGGAGCTCTGCATACATGCATTAGTAGCATATATTGAAATATATCCATAGACTTTCTTTGGTTATTGAAGGTAAATTACTGTACAAAAATTATGGTTAGTCATTAACCAAAAAAAAGTTAAGTCTACAAACACGCGGTTAATTTCGGTTCAGTAGCAAATATCTTACAAAGGTGCGCAACTTCTCCTATAACATAAAATTTCCGTTATACGCCGTAAATTTCCGTAGTCCTCCGTAGCATTTCGGAATGACTGTCAATTGACATCATTGTATCATGCATGATAGTATGTTGCTTTGTGCTTGGGTGAAACTCACATCTTACCATCGCGTTAATTTATTAAACGCATTAATATTTGATTTCATTATGCACTGCGCCTATTGCACAAGTCTCTCTGCACAAACCAACATACACATATGCAGCATGCAATTAACGAACAAGAATGTTGCATCTGTACACATGCATGATACCATTAAGCAGAATGTAAATAGACATTGGACATCAGGCAAGATGTAAGTGTCATCAAGCATGAAAAGGTGCCTACATACTAATTGAAAGTACCATCAAGAATCATGACACAGTCACAAAGAAGGATGTAATTTTTACCTAAATACCCTTCCATATTTGTCGGCACTGTGTGTTTGCTTAATTTCACTGAAGAACGTCTACTGGTAAATCTTACAAAAAAAGTGATAAATAAGACTGAGTAGCAATTTTTTCGGCGTTGCTGTTTAACGTCAAATTTGGCCTTTCAACGAACTTCTTAAAAGCCCATTGAATTTTAATGAAGAAGTTTCCCGCTTGTAGGTCCGAATGAATTAAATCAAATTTTGCAATTGGCAATTTGATAGAAATCCCCATAAAACATTGCACATAGCTTTCTGAAATAAACAGGCCACATTGAACGCATTCACGATATCCAACAGCTCTCTTTGCAAAGACCTATCTAGTGTTTCTTGGCCGTGTAAGATCTATAATTAGAACATCGTCACCTAAATATCTACTAATAGAAGAGCATATTTTGGGGGAAACAAATTCAATAAGAGTATAAAACGTCCACGATCAATAATGCGTAGTTTGTTAAAGATATCACGGCAGTAAAAACATAGCACTTTAAAGAGACCACAATCTGGTACATTTGGTCAATTGTTGCGTCCGTGGCGGACAATACATTTTTAAAAAGAAAGCGTACAAAAAAGCAAACACAAAGTTCTTCGTAAGCTTGTTTTAATCTTAAAAACACATAATCGACAGTCATTCCAGTCAAATACAATACTAACAGTCAGCACTCTAGAGATCAAAATTGCGGATATAAATATTTAATTCAGGGATATCAAGTGTATCAAGTTCGAATTCCGGAAAAAATAGCCGGTAGTCTGGGGCATTAGGTCCCTTACAGGGATAAAAGGTAAATCCCCGCCCGAGCCGTAGCTAACTGATTTATTGTAGTCTTTCTAGTTGCAATTTCTGGTGAGTACAATGCGGAATATTACGGATATTTGCAACATGTCGAAGATTTTCGGAAAGTAGCGAAGAGGTTTTCGTCAGTTAATATTCATGTCCGTGCCGGCCGCTAACTTATCAGAATCAATAAAAAAGAACCAGGAAAAATCGGTACCGATCGCAAATTTCCGGAATTCCGATAAAGCTTCAACATAATTTGTTCTCAAATGATCGCGTACTCGAACGAATCTGTCCCTACGCCTCCAACTCCCTTTAAATCTCATCGGACGTACATTGATCTCAAAATCTATCCTTGACGACTCAAATCATATTTCCTGAATAGTTTGGCCTATTGACGTCCCTGTAATTATAACAATGGTCTTTTGGATAAACACCGCTAAGTTGTTGCAATATAATAACCGTTTAAAATAGTTACCGGTTTTCATTTAATAAAATGATTAAGTCATATTCGAGATTTCAGCGATTGCCAATATTTTGCTTTTGTTTCTCATAAGCATATGGTGCTTGGTATCTGCTATTGACTCCTATGCAAATTGCAAATATTACATAACCCTTACAGCGGCCGAGCGCAGATATCTGCATTTGGCCGCTAAAAAGAAAAATCTTTGCGCATTAATTTAATTCAAATCTCATTATCATAATCAAAATCATCATCATCGTCGTCGTCGTAACTACTACCACCACCACCATCATCATCATCATCATCATCTTCTTCTTCTTCTTCTTCCTCCTCCTCCTCCTCCTCATCATCATTAACAACAACAGCAACACCAACTTAACATCATCATCAAACAACAATAAACATCGGTAGCATACAATGTGCTTCATCAACCATACATAATTATATGCGTTAAAACACCATAATAGAACAGCATGAATGAAGCTGTCTATTACTCTTTTATATTTCCTATACCAATATTTTTTTTTCGTTAATTAAAGGACTAGTTGAAATCTTCTATAAAAGCCCTCCCACCCCCCCCCCCCAAAATAAAAAAAAATAAAACATAATAATAATAACCCTAGCAAACAACAATAAACATAGGTTAGTTAGTATACACTGTGCTTTAGCAACCATGCATAATGAATGTTTATGACTTCGGACCGTTGTGATCAAATTTAAAAAAGCAAGATGGTATGTATGCGGCACACAACACATTGATAATTATAGTTTTATACCTTAAACGTAGTTCATCAAAATAAAGATAAGTTATTATCTATGTAATACTTAAATTAGGTTTATAACGTATGCATATTTGTCTAAAACTTGTGAAATGTGATTCGTAAGCCGACGACAACATTATCATTCGGACCCTTCTCCCCACCTAACAATCGAGATTAAACACCTGTGGAGATCCCGATCTTATCAATGAATAAACCGGTTCAATGATGTCAAGTCAAATAAAACATACTATTACTATCCAAATAAATATCTATCAAAAAATGTAAATTGATATACCTACTTAACTAAAACTAAACTTAAACGATTAGCAAGAAAAATATATAAAGAAGAAGCAGACAAAGTAGACAAATTAATTGTAACATATGTTTTCTCAGTCTCCCACTGTTGAACAATATAAATAGTATTTATCGCCACCCCAAAAGGGATCTTTATCACACGTTTGGCTCAACTAATATATAATTGTGACAGGACAAACTGTCAACAAATACCTTGTTAATGTTTTATACATAACTCCAATCAAAGGTCAACTTCCAAGGAAACTGCGGCATGTTAAAACTGTTGATTATGACAAAATGTTGTTTAGTACAAATCAGTACAATAGCGTCTGTTATGTGGCCTATACTAATCCAGTTAAATAAAACTTTAATCGCAGAAAAGTTTAGATTCTTTACACCTTTAAAGGGGCCTTTTCACAGATTTTGGCATTTTTTTTAACTTATTCATTAAATGCTTTATATTGATAAATGTAAACATTGGATCATAAAAGCTCCAGTAAAAAATCAAGAAAAAAAAAAAGGAAATGTACATTGCCCGGAGCAGGGTTCGAACCAGTTACCCCTGGAGTCCTGGCAGAGTCCTGTAGTATAAACGCTTATGCCTACTGAGCTATTCCACCGAGTACACATTCTCGACGTATTTTATACCTTATATAAGCAATCTTCGTAGTTTCACAAAATTTAACGACAAAAACAGAACTCTCCAAATTATTCAATCGTTTCGCGTTGCAACGCTTTATAATTTTTAGGTTTTAAAATCGTCAAAAGATGCATATAATGGCTATATTAGAGCATGGTTAATTTCAGTATTACTGTTTCCTCACAAATATCATAACTAAAACGAAAACTTACGAGTCTGAAACAACTTTTTTCAATTTTGTCAATTTACCAAAGCGTGAAAAGATCCCTTTAAGAAAATATATATAACAGTTCTTTCCTGTTTTAACAAAATGATACATTTAAAAATAAATTATGAAGCATCGCTAGCAATATTAGAAAGAGAAGTAGAAGGAGAATTATTATCAATAGTAGCAGTAGCAGCAGCAGCAGCAGCAGTAGCAGCAGCAGCAGTAGCAGTAGCAGAATCAGTAGCAGTAGCAGTAGCAGTAGCAGTAGCAGTAGCACTAGCAGTAGAAGTAGCAGTATCAGTAGCCGTATCAGTAGCAGTAACAGTAGCAGCAGCAACAGCAGCAGAAGCAGCAGCAGCAGCAGTAGCAGTAGCACTATCAGAAGCAACAGCAGCAGCGGCAGTGGCAGCGGCAGTGGCAGTGGCAGTAGCAGTGGCAGTAGCAGTGGCAGTAGCAGTGGCAGTAGCATTGGCAGTAGCAGTAGCACTATCAGTAGCAGCAGCAGCAGCACTGGCAGCGGCAGTGGCAGCGGCAGTGGCAGTGGCCGCGGCAGTGGCAGCGGCAGAGTAGCCGAAGCAGTAGCAGTAGCGGCTTTTTGCTTTTTTGTTTTAGAAGTGTTTGTCGTATAAGAAGAACGCAAGGAAGACAAATTAATTGTAACATGTGTTATATTAGTCTCCGTTGTAGTAGTATTTGTTGTATCTACACAGCCATTTTTCAGTCACCTGAGAGACATGTTTTTATAAGAGATTTAATTGTGGACCAATACATCGTGTATTAATATCAGTGTACCCACTGGGACACCACATGGGGCGAGGATTAACAGATAAACTAGGCCTTCAATTAATTATGCGCCTAGAGGCAAACAATACTATAACTTACTGATAATTTTAGGATTGGGATGTGTTTGTATCTTATTTGAAATTAGCTAGCTTAATTCAAAAACTAATTATAGCCTCAATATTATCACAAGAACATCATCACATATTCATTGTGCAATATATAATCATATCACCATCACAATATGCCAGAGCGTTAGTATTTATTGTGCATACATATCCTACATCAACATTTACAAAACTTATTACAAACCAACCGCTCAAGCTTTAATTAAGATTGATTTCAATTTATATTATGACATACATTAAAGAAAACTGTCAATTAATTAAAAAATAGCTTGATGCTTCGTACTCAGCGATTTAAATAAAAGAAACGTTGCGTACACAATAATTGGGGTTAATAAAAAAAGTCTGCAATTAAAATAATCAAATTTAAATAATACTAGATTTAGTTTCAAATTGTCGCTCAAAAAATGTATCAGTTATATCAGTTACTAGGGAATCGATTTGTTTCATCTCCGCAATCCAATAATAATTATGGTGTTTGTATGACAAATTAATAGCTATTCGTCATTGAATGTATGATACTCATAAAAATATTGAAACAATAACCACAACAACAACAACATATGTGATTATGTATATATCTTCTTCAGATACTCTGTGTCATACTTTCAAAATTATCCTCATAAGATTCATAATAATAAAATAAACACTATTGCAATCTTAGTAAAAACCAACTTAGCCGTTATGCTAATGATTGTATGTTCAGTATGCGTGTACATTTCAATATTATATAACAACAAGTGTTCACAAATACCTATGTTTAATAAATATTAAAAACATGAGAACCAATGAAGGTATTTCATTTTAATAGACTAGTTTTACCGTGTGTGTACATTCATATAAAATCTTTTGAAAATCACACTTGAGATAATGTCTTTAGGTTTTGCTATTTCTAATCGATTTAAACACCATAAAACCACCGTATTTTCTCTTACATTCTAAATTTTCTTACATTTCCTTTTTAAGCCAAAATATTTATGTTTTCATGATTCTAAATTTTCGGACATACGGATTTTCGTACAGTCAGTTAAACAGCGCTATTTTATCAGATTTTGACCCCGTTTTTGCTTATCTGATGACCCTTCGGTCATGCATTTTTACAACCGGATTAAAGTAATAAAACAGAATCATGCCTAAGGGCAATCGACCATTACATTTGCGTACTTGGGTAAATTACCTTGTAAACCTCTAATAAGCAATGGTTCCTTCCAACAGCGTTTGAAATGATATCGTATTAAGAAAGCCAAACGTTTATTGTTTTTACTTTTTATATATTATTTCAGTTGATTGCAAAGCTGTTAAGTTGCATTTTTAAAGTAAAGAACGAAGGGAACAACACAATAAAATTATGTACACTGATGTATTATTTCTACTTCAATTAAATAATTGACAAACAAACATAACACTCTTGTCTCTAAATATTTTTCGTATTTAAATTTTCCAACACGAAAAACAATATCTTTAAGTGAACGGAAACTTATAATTATTACGGCATATAGCAAAAGCAGAGTTGTCTGAACCATAAGTAAAATAAAAAATAAAAAATGACACAGCTTATTTTTCCCTCAAGTGTTAATGATAATATGGATAAACAATTAAAAATACATAAAGTCAATTGTGTTGATTACTCGTTATTGAAATATTGCAATGCCAATTATAAGACATCTGATTAAAAACAAAATGTATGGTGGAATACCTAATCTGGAAATACAAACTAATGATACTATTAATGCAACAACAACACTCACATCTTTTCAAGCGCAATCAGAAAACTGCTACAGCTTTGTATTAACAAACATAAATATGTTTGTGCTTATAGATTTAGATAAACTTCAAATCTTTAAGCGTGCTATGAATTGAATATAATTTATATTTAAAAGTTTTGCTACTCTGTTGATAACTAGCAACAGCAAAAAGGAAGATACCATTTTTTATCATCTAATTTTATTTATATTTCATTGTTTATTTGTTTATGATCACAAGAATTGTTTGGATAACAGAGTGTGTCTAGATATACCGGTACCCTTAAAAATATTTTTATGAATTGCAATTAAGCGTAGAAATTAAACAGGCCCTAATACAGACACCATTTTTATCGGAATGCGATTATAGTTTCAATAGCAACTCGTAACGCTTTTTGGATTGAATGTGTAATGACTACTTTTAGCGACAAATTGACTTGGTCAAATACTGCATCTTAAACGGATAAATAAAATTGAAACCATTTATTTTCAATATTATCAACATTATTATTTAGTTATTAATACATTAAGCAGCAAACTCTATTAATCAAAAAGATTTGATATAACATCCGAATTCACTGCAAAAATGAGATGAGCGATAGGTTTTACAGTTGTTGAAATTGTTCATGATGAGAATGACGATGACGACGATGATGACGATGACGACGACGAGGCGGAGAAAAACGACGATAACAATGACGATGATGATGATGATGATGACACTGATGATGATGATCACGACGATGACGACCATAACGATGTTGTTGGTGATAGTGACGATAATGCTGCTGCTGTTGCTGATGACGATGCTGCTGCTGATGATGCGGTGGAGACGGAGGAGCAGGACGAGGACGAGGACGAGGGCGACGACGACGACGACGACGACGACGACGACAACGACGACGATGATGATGATGATGATGATGATGATGATGATGATGATGATGATGATGACGATGATGATGACGATGATGATGATGATGATGATGATGATGATGATGATGATGATGATGATGATGATGATGATGATGATGATGATGATGATGATGATGATGATGATGATGATGATGATGATGATGATGATGATAATGATGATGATGATGATAATGATGAGATGATGATTATGTTGATGATGATGATCATGATAACGTTGATAACGATGATGTTGATGAAAATAACGATACTGTAAGTAGTAAATTAACTCATTAATGGTTATTATAATACACAAGCACATGCTAATGGATCTGTATCCGCAAGGCGGTCAAATGAAAACTCACTTGGTATAAATATGAAAAATTGAATCAAAATATCATAATGCGGAGTGTTAAAATGTGTTCAAATCTAGCGAAATTGTTGCAGTACTTTTCTACCGAAACCAATGCTTAGCCCAGTTATTTTAAAAATAATTTCAAAATACCACGATACACGTCAATTGGCTAACAAATACATTTGTAAGTTTAACCTCACTCAAAAACAGTATTTATTGAAGACAGGGCGTCAACAAGTCCGAGTTTCTTCAACGTAGCTTAAGTACCTAAAGTACCTTTCCGTTTGATTTATCGCAGGATCCTGGGTCCGCACCCACAGTCTTTTAAAGTGTCTGCATTAAAAAAGATAATAATTGTTGTTTGTAATAATCTTTGACAGCTCATAAAAACATGTAAATCCTCAATTCGTAGAGTTTCAGTATGATTTCATTTATTTAAAAAATAAAGACGGTTAACATATTTTATACACACATATATTAGTAGCTATACGCCATATAACATAGGACATAATGTATATTATAAATCAAAGCGCTGAAGGCACTTTAGTTGTTCGCTGTTGTCGTCCTTGATTAGCTTGTTCGCATTGCATATGCTTATCATTGTGCACAGGCTAATCTTATTTGACGTGCATTAAGCCTCGTTTTCCATGAAAGCAGCCAATATGTGCATATTTTAATGATAAACACTAGACTGGCCAATGGCGTTTACAAGCTGGTATATACATTCACTGCTAGAGCAGAATCATTTGTCGTCTGCTGCAGACAGGCAGTGGTAATCGTTCCTAGCAGAGTGAGTTGTGGTTCTTGCCGTACTTAAGTCTTCTAAGCACCTACTGATTTGCATTTATTACCCATTCTCTTGAAACGCCGACTAATAAAGTGCGATAAACCGCCTTTAAGCACTTGGCACATTAACAAATAAGAACATTACACACCTAACCGAGAACCGACGTCTTTAATCGCGAAACTATTACCAGAAATTGAATACCGCCAGAAACAACAATGAGCTCACTTCGATTAAATATAAATACACTATATTCATTGCGTCCTAAGCAATCAAACATATCAACCGAAAATACCAGCGAATACAGTATTATATATGACATCGATCTTATATATCGCCTCAGACATGCGAGAGCGCCACGATGAGTGAAGAGTGTGTGTATGAGAGTTTGTTTACAGGTCCTACTGGCCTCTTCACGAGATTTGTGTAGCCCGACCTGAATGATGAATGAAATGGATGTAGTAACAGTTATATGAACACGATATATCCGTACCAATATCCATGTGAGCATATACTAATAATAATTAATTTTTAATCGCCATAAGCTTGAAAATAAACGTAAATAGATACAACAAAGACCAATTCGGAGACTTTAAAAATTTTAAATTACCTCCCCTGCAATAGAAAATATATATGGTGACTCGCATTCTATGGAATATCAAAATCTCAATATATCTTTCTCCGAATTTTTTTCTGGTAAAAATCATCTTAAATTTAGCTGTATATTCGTATGTAATTAATTAAACAAGAGTTATAAAAAGGCATTGCAAAAAATATCGCGTTTTACTTGAATAAGTTACCTCCCTTAAGCCTATCGGAATATCAAAAATACGTATATAAACAAAACGCGTTCCTTGCATAAGTGATAATAAAGCGCGTGCCCGTGCCACTCGTCCTCCAAATACTTACTAAATATAGTACAACGTATCTACAATCATTGCGACTAACTCATACCTCAGTAAATAAGTAACCAGGATAAATATACGTTTAGGTAATTAAGATATAAAACATACATATAAAAATTTACATGTTCCCTGTCTGCCGAACCCGATCCATGGACTATAGCCACAAGAGGTTTCTATGTACCTATGTAGCCGGATTGCGCCCTCAGAGCGCCCAACACCGACACAGATCACGCTACTCTCCGGTCAAACACAATACTGCATAGGACTGCTGCCTTTGTCACCATATTATCAGAATCATTAACGTGCAAAATGGAAACTTTCAACTGTCCTTTCACTTCATACATAAGCCATTGCCGATCTTCAATGATCGCTTATTTCCGAGAGATGCATTTTATTTTTTTCAAACTTCGAATTTTGATATATGTTTAACTTATTCATTTAGATTACATTATTTTCACTATAAATATTGACTTTGATCCAATTATCATCTGAAAAATACGATTTCGCGATTTCTTCAAAGATCGAGCGAGCCTTTTTACCTGTTTACTTATATATTTCTAATTTAAGGTTACACAGATGTAAAGTTGTCGTGGCCGAGTGGGTAAGGCGATGAAATTGAAATCTTTTGGGATTTTCCCGCGCAGGTTCGATTCCTGCCGACATCGCATACTTTTTGCGACGCGTTTTATTTCTTTTCTAACGTAATTTGATTTAATATAGCACATAAGCTATGTTTATTGTTAAATATGTTGAAAATTGTATGCACATCCTTCAATTTTAAAATTAAAACAACGTTATGGCTAAATTGATTAATTTACTGCTGAAAATACGAATGATGCATTTTGCATTTTTATTTTTATTTCAAAAAGTAAACGGTAAATCTGTCTATTTTTTGGTATTTTTGCTGTATATAGTGTTTCTATAAAAACTTAATTTAAAATATAACTTAAATGATACTATTTTGAATTTTATGACACTTTGTTTTTAACCGACCCAATTTTTACTTGGCTGAAATCACTTACATTTCATGGCGCTATTCCATAGATTAAAATTTGTAAAAAATAAATGTCTGTAAAAGAATACTTATTTCATCTTGTTTAAACTTTAAACACCTTTACTGCATCTGTACACACCAACTGCATGCCCATATTTGGAAATTTGAATGAATTATGGAACTTTTATATACCCCAGGGGTGAAAATAAACTGGACAAAAGCCGAGCGTGAGGGTGGTTTTGAAAAAATCGGTTTATTTTTTTTAAGCATGGAAAGCTACCTACAAATTTGCATGTAGTTTAGTGAAATGATGCTGATTAGGAAAATAATTAATTAAATTATATTTGGATATGTGCCCATTAGAGGTGCGCAAGCTTAAAAAGTTAGAATTACCGAAATTCCCGTTCTTACACGTTGTAGCATGGATCGGGTATTTAACACGATACACGGGTGTATTAGCACCCTACTGTAGTCCCGGCGGGGTTATCAACTGCACCAATACACCGGTAAGCAACCAGGGGAATATCATATGAAAAAAGAACTATCATGCATGTTTGATTTGTTAAAGTGTGTCACAAAATTTCCCTAACTGCCGATGTCGGCTATAATTTCGGTATAAACATGCAAAGAAATTAACATATATATAATGTTAATGCCGATATGTTATTGGACATTTTGTATGTCAAATGTTCATTATTTGTATTAAAATTAAGACGATTGTATTGAACACGATACACGTGTGTATTAGCACCCTACTGTAGTCCCGGCGGGGTTATCAACTGCACCAATACACCGGTAAGCAACCAGGGGAATATCATATGAAAAAAGAACTATCATGCATGTTTGATGTGTTAAAGTGTGTCACTAAATTTCCCTAACTGCCGATGTCGGCTATAATTTCGGTATAAACATGCACAGAAATTAACATATATATAATGTTATTGCCGGTATGTTATTGGACATTTTGTATGTCAAATGTTCATTATTTGTATTAAAATTAAGACGATGCTTATTTGCCAGAAAGCGTTTATTTCAAATTCAAAACAAGCAATAATCATACATAATACCAAAATATAAAACTAACAAAATGACAACACTCTCGCTTAACGCAACGTTCAGAAGCACGCGCACTTAACAAAATTATTGCAACTAATGCAAGCTGTAATTAATATGTGACTACATGCTATACAACCAGTATCATGCGAAAATTGATCTTATTTAATTGTGGTTCCCTCTTTGAATTTATGTTGCCTGTCGACTTTTAGAATAATGTGTCAGTAAGAAATGTATTGCTTGCTCTACAACCAGCATCATGCGAAAATGGATCTTATTTAATTGTAAATCCCTCTTTGAACTTAAGTTGTCAGTCGACTTTTAGAATAATGTGTCAGTAATAAATGTTTTTCTTCAGTTTTACATGTTTTTTTAAGAAAATTTAGTGAAAGATGCAAATGTGTCTTATTTATTTTTTTCTGTGTCTTCAATGTATCTTATTTATATGTGACTGCGTGCTTATTTTTTTTTCAAGAAATGAAAGATGCAAATGTGTCTTATTTTAATTGTGTCCATGTCTTAAATGTGGCTTATTTATATAAGATAAAATGATATACTGCCAGTGTCATGCAAAAAAGGATCTAATTTCTTAATATCCACATTCACGCTTTGTTCTTTATTAGCACCGTCTTTAATTAGGCTATCTATTTAAAGTACAGATTACTGTGAACTTAATAATTGTGCAACGGTGATGTTGATCCATTATCGTTGTTAATTTAAAATGTAGACAACAAGTTAGCAATTAATGAAATCAGTTATTTTGGAAGTAAATCTAATTTTTTCTGTACAGTAGCCAGGTGGATGTGTATTGAGCGGATAAGATAGGGATCACCACAACAAGTTTCTAATACACAGTATAGACTTCCCCTATTATTGTTAATTACCTGATTGGAATAAATAAAGTGTTAAAGATCATTTCATGTGAAAAGCAGGAATTCTGACATAATTTCAATCGTTTTGCTTTTATACACAATTTCATGGAACAATGAATATATTGGCGCGATGGAACACAATTTATAAATCAAGCTGACAGTATAGTATCATTTTTTAATTATGTGTAATTTAATTCGCATCTCTCCCTTAACTCGTTCAATGACACGTGAACTTATATCAATTATAAAACATCACGTGCATCATTAAATTTTTTTTTTTAATTATGAAAACATATATGTTCTACATGGTTTTGTTTAGTTTTTTTTCTCAACCAGAGAGACATTATAAAACATTGTTATATATAAAGCGCTTTACTTTTCTACATTACATAAAGATATATCGATTTTTTTGTTAAGTGTACGTGCTTGACATATTTATAAAAAGGCAGTGTTTATTTTTGTAATAAAATCGAAAATTGACATTTAATTTGATGCAATCCACATTGTTTAGCGGCCAGGCGCAGTATTCCGCTCTCGGCGGCCGATGGTGTATTGCAATATATACAATGAAAAGCTGGGTTTCTGACATAATTTCAATCGTTTTGTTGACGCGGAAGTGCTTTTTGGTGGCCAAAAATACTATTGTTCCCTTTATTTAAACCTAAATCAGTATTTTTTTACACTTGAAGGTTTGTACAGCGGGGATTTCGGTACCGGCGCGGGTTTATGTGCTTGTTAAGAATTACCGAAATCCCCGCTAAGAGGCAACATATTATCCTGATTTATGCTTTGATTAAACATTGATAACTAAATTGCAAAAGTGTATAGCATATTGTAAATAAGGTAGTACGATATCATTTGTTTCATCAGATTTGTTTGGAAATTACTTTCTGAAGACTTATTATTACTATGTCATGTTATATTTACATATACTTTTGTGTAACCAATGTTTTAAATGTACATTTTACCTTTTTTACATTCGTTTACACATTTTTCACATTAATAAACTATTTAATAATGGAAAAAATATTCTGATAAGAGTGTTTAAATGATTAACACTAATATGATTGTGTACAAATCAACATTAATGCAAAGCCAAAACCCAAACATAATGACATATAGACCCTTTAAGGCGTAATATGGGGGATTGGCGTAAACATGGGTGATTTCGGCTCTGGGCGTACGAATGTAGCAGTACCGAAATCCCCGCTAATTATTTTCCAAAAGAAGTAACCGAATGGGAGATAATACATGTCACTGGTTGCTAATGAAAAAAAACACTATAATAATTTTGTTGACACTTGAAGGTTTGTACAGCAGGATTTCGGTACCGGCGCGCGTTTAAGTTCTAGTGTAGAATTACCGAAATCCCCACTGAGAGGCAACTTAATGCTGTCAAGAGTGCTTAATAATTAAAATTAATATCATTTTTTTGCACCTTAACATTCATGTGAAGTCAAAAACCATTCATACCGATGACCTATTGACCCTTTAAGGCGTAAATATGGGGATTTCGGTACTAGGCGGGCGAATGTAGAATTACCGAAATCCCCTTTTCATCATCGCACATTAGTGTAACATAAATTTTAACACAATATATGTAGGGAAACTCATATGATTCGCGTAATGTGAAAATGATTATTATGCTATAATTCGACCACGAAACTTGACGTGACCTTATACCGGACATTATGGAATGGAGCTACGCTTGCCGTATTTGACATAAGACCAATTTTCGCAAATTATCTTATCAATGCTTATATGAATTTGATTGCTATAATCTAATGCGTATTCGACACGGAATTATTGTCAAGGTTTTTCATTTTGTCAATATTTATCATAGCAGGGGACATTGCTGACATCAATATGGATACTGTTTTCATTTTCTGTCGAGAAATGATATGACTTATTATCAAGATTATTTTATAGTACGGTAGCGTTCTCTTCACAAGTGAGATTTATTTGTACTGGTAAATTGCTCTTATACTCACCATTCGGACTCGACGATCGGCTCGAATAAAAATGTTAGTCGCTTAAAAGTACAAATTCATCATATTGAGCACGATTATTATTATTATTATTATTATTATTATTATTATTATTATTATTATTATTATAATAATTATTATTATTATATAGCTTTTAGAAACTTATACCTTAAAAAAATCCCATTAGAAAAAAAATCCCATGGGACAAAAAATCCCATGGGACAAAAAAATCCCATGGGATTTTTTTATTATATTAAAACACGATATAACGCGTTGAAATCGCGAGAAATGCTCATCATTTGTTAAAAGGTAGTGTTTCTGAAGGTTACATGAATAAATCTCTAAAAATCAGAAAAAAATCCCATGGGATTTTTTTTTCCCATAAAAAATGGGATTTTTTTTCTATCAAAGTAAATTGAACGAAAATAAGCACAAATGCTTTAACAATGCTTAAAATCGATAACTAAGCACACACAAACGTGTTTTATGTTTTTGAAAATCCCATGGGATTTTTTCTCCCATAAAAAAAGCTGGAGAAAAATCCCATGGGAGAAACCAAAATTCCCATGGGATAATGAAAAATCCCATGGGTTATTACAAAAATCCCATGGGAACCCCAACTTTGCAAATAAAGTTCATAGTGAAGAAAACGCATTTAACAAGCAAAAATAACCAATTATTAATCACAAGTTAGACTTTTATCTTATACTTTATCACAAATAAGCAAACCTTCAAGAAAAAGGGTACTTAAGTTTGCGAAATTTCGGCTTCGCAAAGTTTTTCCGGTGGCCGTTGTAACAGCTTGTTGCATTTGAACTTGCGACTGAAGAGTGAAGAGCGTGTTGCTATTGAAACAGATATACACTTACCTCCAAACCCACGTGATCCATTAAGAAGCTATGATTGGTGTGGCTGTGAATGAGTGTGCACACGATGAGAAATTCCCACTTCAATACGCCATCATGATTGGGGCAATCACATAGTTTAATTATACATCATCGACTATGACCTTTGCGAATACACTTATCTCACGGTTTATTTAAACGACGTCCATACTTTTCGAGTTACCTCTTACTATTACTTCGTTGCATTTTAGCGACATAATACAAAATGTGTATATACGATACGATGATACGTTGTTTCTTTATGCTACGTTATATTAAATTGATTGCTTTCGAACAATGAATAATATCTAAAACTGTACATCCCTGGACATAAACTATTGATACTAATTAGGCTAGTATGGTGTCGTATGCTTCGATTAAGAAGCCTCAAGTGTTCAGCTTGTTTTTACCTAAATTGTGTGATGAGTTCCACCAGTGAAAGAATAGTTGCATTCAATTATAAGAATACACAAGGGTTCAAGAAAACTGTTATTAAATTTATTTCATTTTAATTTACAAATACTGATTTTCTATAAAATGCGTCATGTGTGTATTTGTAATTGTTATTGTCCTAATAATAAGTATAAGGTAGGACTGTGCATTCATTTTAAGGTAATTATGTACTTAAAAAAACAAGACAATGATGCTGTGAATCGCTGCACATAGAACTCCATAAATAATCCCCGTAACTGAACTATGTTTTGTGTCGTGATTATCTGATAAAGTTTGAAATGTATGTTGTTTTGAAGAATGTTGATATTTAAAGACGTTGATGATGTTAACAATTTCATTATTTGCATCTTATTTAAATAATTAATATGTTAAACGTGTTTTGGTACTATAAATGCTGTAACCTAATGTTTTGTGTAATGCTCCTAGATATGTATAAGAACGTTTGACATTGTCCTATTGTTAGATTAGTCATTTATTTGACAATGTTTGAATCAACATATCTAATACAGCAACCATAATGAACACATTTACAGTTAACACGACGTAGAACATGTTTCGATAGAAGCTATTCGATATTTGCCCACGCAATCCACGTTCGTGTTGTTGTTGTTTCTCTATGTGTAATATGTTTATAAGAACACTGGAAACGGTGTGTATGAACAAATTAAAAACACAACAAGTAGCATTTTTGTTCAGCTGAGTCAGCATGACTACCACATTTGCTCAATTGCTAAACTGCTGCAAGAAGTGAGTTTAAGTGAAATGTAATGACATTCAGTAAAGCATATGTACGAATTGTATCTACTCGACCTCAAATGTAAAATGTTTTTGTCCGAGTGCTTTGAAATTGGACCCTATTATTGTTACAATAGTTCGACTTTAAAGTGTTGCATGCTCGGTTTAAACGCCATAGTGTCATTATTGCGGTCAAGTCATAGTAATATCGCCGGCTGGTACAGGAATGGCTACAGTGTTAAAACGGCATTATATGATAAGACTAGTACGAAACATGAGTAAGGTCATACACTTTTAGTGGTCACGTTTGGCACATATGTTTGTAGAGTGCGCATATAATTTGACAAACTGGACTTTATAAATTGCTTTATGATTTTAAAATCTGTGCTGTTGATATTTTGTCATGTAAGCCAAGTTCGAATGCAAGCTGTTCACAGCTGATGTCTTATGTTGCTGATCAATATTGTGTAACTGATTTGTGAAATCGGAGATATTATTTAATAATGTGTATGTAATTACAAAAATTGATGTGCACAATTGCATGCACAAAACCGCACGTGTGTTCTCAATTTAAGACATGTAGTTGACATTTATGTCTACACCGTACTAAGTTTCTATGGGTGATATGTATATATCTTCGGTAGGCAAAACTATTCGATAGTGTAAGTAATATCAATACTTCAAAAATAAAGTAATGACTCTCCCTTTCAAGTAAGTATTTGTGATTATATACTATCCTTCACCAGTTTAGTGTTGGTAAACATAAATTTGAAAACTTATCTATAAAACAAAAACACACTAGGTACCCGATATTAACTTTACCATACAGTAGTATACGTCTCGCATGAACAAAATCTACCAATATAAAGAACGGTTGATCATAAGTTTGCCCAAGTCCGTCAGGTTTTACACGGATACATAATAGAGTATGCCTCTTTATACATAAGTTTGCGCAAATTGTGACAAAAACCTTACTAAACACATGTGTGACAATTTGAAACAACGTGTATTATCTAATTAGACAACAGCATGAATTATTCAATGAATGCCACAGCAAGACAACCTGTTTATAATCACGCACAAAGTATACAGTAGAAAACGTCTATTGATTGTGAAAATTTTCATCATTATCCATTTTTATGAACTACCTGTGTAGGCGCTATTGATAACGGTGCATTATATTTCCGATGCATGAACTACAAACAATCAACGGGTCAATAGTTCATGTTTAACACTATTAAAATGTCATTCAGTAACGCGTTGATGATTGCTCAATTCAGTGAGCGACGACCGCAATATTTGACAGCTCGATAATGCACCATTTAATGTGTCAAATAGAACCGCATTTAGTAATAATGGCACTCATTATTAAAAAACGCGTCTATTAAACAATGTCAAGGTGTACGATCTCGTTTAAACTTGAACATTGAACTTACGAACTGTGGATTGTCAATCGAATTTCTGCTTTTTCATGAATCATGGAGCTGATATTGTACGGATAATAATTGATGGAAAAAGATAACTGGCTTGTGCTCGATCATTAAACTCATTCGTTTTATTTGTAGGTTCTTGATTTATTTTGTTGGTGATGCACTATGATTTGCAAAGCGACTACGGAACAAACCAGCTAAATGCATGCAGCTTTGGATTCTGGATTCGAAATCATTTGTGTCGTTCATGTTTTGCAAGAAGGCAAGACGAGTGGCATATGGTATGTGTCGAATTGAATATCATTATACACATTGCCAGTAGGCATGCTGTCTATCTTGTTTAATACTTATTGACAGGCTTGTTGTTGAATAATTATTCTGTTTGTGAGTTTTGCAGATAATTTCATCAGGCGTTCATGCATATTTAGATTGCTTTCTTGATATGATGATTCATGTTTAAAATCTTGGGGTCACTTAGAAAATAAAAATTACAAGCACTATTTGCACTAAACACCAGATATATACGATACCTCTAGGTATCTTCAGTATAACTTTAACTCAATCCGTATTTATCTCTTTGTTGTGGTATAACAGTTATGCATCTCCAAAAAGAGCAGGGAAATTACGAAACAATGTACCTTTATATTGGATTTTACAGTGTTGTTCCGGCTTTCCGTACTTTTAATTTTCGTGCAACTGAATGCGCAATCGATGACGTATATCGTGTGGCGTAGTTTCTCTGACGAAACATTCCAGTTGGAGCTAAATTCTCTGTATGTTAAAGAAATGTCGGACGTGGTGTTGTTTAACAGTTAGTTATTTGTTAAAGGCATCGAACGAATGCAAAACGTATTTCGGATTGTGTGTTTATCATACATAATGTAAACTTCGATAGGAATACAATACAATTGTGTGATTTAAAATAAGTTTCGATAAATGGAAGAATAGAACATGGAAGTGAATATCGTTTCGACTTTATTGTTATAAACATTGGATTAACGTTGGCACTGTACATTGATACAGGGGACACTCTTCGGTGTAATATAAGAAATAGTAAATTCCACTTCGGTCTACGGCTTCGGTCCATATACGGTTTGTGGCTGCCTGGCTGGTCACTATAATGCCATATGGACCTTAGTGGGGTTTACTATTTCTTAAATATATATATAACACGAATTACACATGTTTAATACCAGTGTAGACCGAGACAGTCGAATCTGGATATTCAAATAAAAGGAAACAAAACTGAACAACGCAAAGAAGATTGGTCAAAAACGAATTGGTCTTGTCGTACATCAACAATATGGTAAAATTCAAAAGGAATGCTAAAAACGCTGAGAATACAATTAATTGACATTTAGAGCTCTGTTGTATTTTTACTAATGCATTTTATGAATGAAACGCTATGACGATATTCCTATGTGTGTGTTTATTGATAATTTACAATAAAGCTATTGTGACAAATGCTTCAAAAATGTAATACTCACTATTATCGGTATATGGTGCATTTATTCTGAAGTGGTGAAGTCACTCGTGGTTTTAAAAAGCATTTCCTGTTAGAAAACTCAGATTTATTAAATATGCTCTGATTAAATAATTGTTTTTCCTCATTATTTATAAATTCCTTCGGTAGAGTTCTGAAAATTAAAATATGTATATACAAATTATTTTTATAATTTGAGTATTTTATATTTCAAATGACCTAATAAAAACTATCTTTTTAAACATTTATAAAAGAACCGTTATAAAAAAAATAGCCAAAAAAATACTTTAAGAATTTACAAGCAAACGGCAGATGCCGGTTAATCGTACATGTTTGAAAATCGTGTTATTTGGCTAATGGTCCGAAAGCAGATTATTTGAATAATTTATTGTTTAGGGGTGTTGCTGCAGTTTAGCTATTTTTTTTTCAATCTAAATGATTTTGTCCAAAATTTACATTTGAGATATATATACAAATACTATATGAAAAATAAAATAAAAACATAGGGTCACTGGCCTTGTTTTGATTTCATTCACCATTATATAACATGTACTTTTTCAATAAAACTGAACAATCTGTAATTGCGTACAAATAATAATTATATCTAATAAAATAAATGATAAAAATAAAACCAGCAATATTTTGCAGATTATACTTTTTTTAAATATCTGAGTCATTATGCAACATTATTGACACATGTAGCATAAAACCAGGATTAATGACTGACCACTCTCTAGTTGAACTTAAACTGCACAAAATACAACCTGAAAGAGGCCCAGGATACTTTAAAATTCATAACAGCATCTTATAACATACACAATATAAAACGCAAATAAAACAAGAAATAGTCAATACAGTTCAAAATAATAAAGATGCGAACCCAACCACCTTATGGGAAGTGATTAAAGGAAATATACGTAACACAACAATTAGATACACATCATTTAAACAATAAGAAACACACAAACTTGAAACTGAAACCATCAAAATAATTGAAACACTTTAAAAACAATTACATAAAACAAACACAAACGATACCAAAGCCATTGAAAATGAAATAACATAAAAAACTAGTATTAGAAGGAATTTATCATACGCATCTCAATGGAATAATACTACGAGCACTTGCACAGCATGTTGAACACAATGAAACAAATACAAAATACTTCGCAAACATCGAAAAACGTAGAAGTGAACACAAACTGTACACACATTGGTAGTCAATGGCGAAGATATAACAAACAGAACTCAAATACTAGAAGAACAACGTTTATTTTTCGAAGCCCTCTATAAACGAAAACATGTTGAAAATAATACCCTTTTTAAACATACAAATCATGCTTTAAATCAAGAAGAAAAACTACTGTGCGACGGATTACTTAATGAATATGAATGTGGATTAGCACTTAAAGAAATGCAAAATAACAAAAGCCCAGGATCTGATGGCATCACAATCGAATTTATAAAATATTCTGGAATGATATTAAAACACATTTAATTAATTCACTTAACTATTTATTTAACAACGAAAACTTAACTACGCTACAATAACAAGGTATAATATCACTCATTCCAAAGCCTGGAAAAAAATTGGAATCCTTATCAAACTGGCGCTCGATTAGTTTACTGAACAATGATTATCAAATTGCAACTAACTAAAAGCATATCAAACAGAATTAAAAACATATTACCATCAATCATCTCAAGATCGGAATCTGGTTTCATTAAAGGTTGCTACATTGGTGAAAACGTACGTCTGATACAAGAATGCATAAATTATGTCAACCGACCAAACAATTCTGGCCTAGTTTTCTTTGCAGACTTCGAAAAAGCTTTCGATTCACTAGACCGTTCGTTTATGTTATCTTGCTTAGAAAATATGAATTTCGGTGAAAGTCTAATTAAATGGGTTGAACTATTGTATACCGATATTAACAGTATAATTATTAACAATGGCTTTTTCAACGAGGGGTAAGACAAGGATGTCCACTTTCATCCACGCTATTTATTATATGCATCGAGTATCTATCACACTATATCCAATGCAATAAACATATACAGGGAATATCGCTAGAACCTGACGAAGAAATTAAACAGTCCCTTTTTTGCTGACGATGCAACTTCTTTTTTAAATGACAGTAGTGACTCATTCAATAATCTTATAGAATCGCTAACTCTTTTTGGAATGGCATCGGGTCTTAAACTAATCAAAAGTATAAGCACTGTGCTACGCAAAGGTCAATTTAAAAAAAGTTTTAATTCAACTGGACATCAGATGAAGCAACACGTTAGGAATAACCTTTACAAACAATGAAAATGAAATAATTCTATAAAACATATTGCCTAAACTACACAAATTAAAAAATTGTTTAAAATCATGGCCTCATCGTCAACTTACACTAATCGGTAAAAATACCGTGTTGAAAACGTTTGCACTCCTTAAAATAATGTATACACTAACAGTTCTTCCAAACCCACCAAATGATATTATTGAAGAGATAAAATCAGAAATATGTAATTTCATATGGGACGGTAAACCTGATAAAATTAAGCGAACTCAATTTATTCAACCAGTAGAATATGGATGTATCAAATTAACGGATATAGATTCATTCCTGAATACAATCAAATGCAGTTGGGTTAAAAGATATTTAGATATAACCAATACCAGTAAATGGAAATAATTCTACCAGAAAATTCTTAAAACATATGATGACTCCTTACTTTTAGAATGTAATATCGACAATAATATTATAGATGAAATTTCATCCAAAAATGAATGTTCTATCGGCATGGTGTAGAGTAACTCATAATTTAGAAACCAAAATAAACAGTAAAATCATTTAATGGAACAATAAAGACATAACTATTAACAATAAAACGTTTTTCTATAAAAACTGGTTCGAACAAAACATAAAATATGTTGATCAATTGTATGACTACAGAATAAACGACTTCTATTCTCTTGATAACTTATGCTACATATTCGGAATACCTACAAGTAATTTCCTGATGTAATACACATTGATCAAAAGTATACTCATATATATTAAAGCTGTTACAAATACAAATAACACTCCATGCCCTTAAAAAACATTCGTAGAAAACATAATTGCAAAAAAAATGAACAAAATATTTGACACACTTCAAATTAAAAACCCTGCCGAAATCTCTAAAGCTTAAACTAAATGGCAAAACCTTCTTGGAGACCAAAAAATTAATTGGAAACAAATATTTGTCATGCCATATAAATCAACTACTGATAGCACACTGAGAAATTTTCAATATAAATACATCCATAGAATCATAGCTACCAATAAATATATTTTTGAGTGCAACCTATCCAACACAAATCTATGTGATATGTGTAGTGAACATATTGAAACAATTGAACACCTTTTCTGGAAGTGTTAACATATTCAATTTCTATGGAATCAATTGACAACCTTTCTAGAAAAACAATAATTGAATGTTAAACTATCTGTCTCAGACATCAGTTTAGGGATTAGATAGGTTAATAACGCTGTGAATAACATAATTATATTAATGATTTGTTTTATTTTCAGCATGAAATACAGAAAACAAACACCAACAATGAACTGTTTTATCAATTATTTAAAACCGCAGATTCAAATTGAAAGCCCTACACAATAATACACTTCATATATTCGAACAAAAATGGAAACACATTAAACTTTCATAAACAAGTCCAGTATGCTTTCTACCTTCTTTATGAAACTCATCCTTATTCAAAACTATTATGTGTTTCTCCTTTTTTTAACACCTATAACAAACAACAAAAGAAAAAATACATATTAACCCTTTTTTAATCAAAAGGAAACCACAAGGTCAAAAAACTATATATTAGCATATATTGTATAACATGTTTTTGAATATTATTGCTCCTACATGGTATCACTTTGTTTTAAGATCATATACATGTATACATTGTATGTCTTATATTGAATTAAAAAAGGTCATCAAGTGGGTTCCTACTTCAAACAACATAGATACAGTTACGAAAACCATGTGTAAATATTTAGCCAGACCGTTATAAAAATGCATAATTTATATCATATTAAAATGATGAATCGGGTTTGCGTCTGTATGTTTAATGGCATTCAGAGGTTGATGTTACTGTCAAAGAAACTTTGAACGCCTACTTAATACTTTTGCACGACAATGTTGAAAGTAGTAAGGTATTCACACGATTTGAATCCCGTTGACAGACCATTCAAGTCTCAATATGATAACAGATGAAGCAATTATAAAGAAGACCACATGAAATGATTTATCATAACGCGTATATCAATGCTATGTACCGCCTAGACGAAATTATTATTGTATTAATTCATTAACAACGCAGTCGCATGTTTTCATGTTAGTCATATAAAAAGCATGCAATACGTGTAAGGTATAATGGTTCGTGCACTTAACTTTGTAAAATGAAAAGAGCAAACATTCACAATTATATAATACAATTCTAATAAAATATATAACCGAGTGCTGCCCGATGCATTGTCTTACAAAATCAGTGATGTTGTTTGTGGACACGGTATTGGAGCATATTTTAAAACCAAATATTGCTGTTTAAATTCTCCGATTTAACACGTTAAAACAAAACATACATTGTATTGGTCTGTCAAAATAAATGATCCCAGATTTAATCGAATGATGACATGTAATTTGTCATTGTATACTTTTATTTGCACATACAATTATTCATTTTCCTTAAATAAAACAAAAACCGCAGATGATACTATTACTGCCGATATATTTTTCTTTAGTGTCAGTTTTTTCAACAACTTTTACATAACGTTAATCGGTAGATTTACTGATTCGTTATGCTATGGAACGATGAAAGCGAATAAGCTTTTCCGACGTTTGACTAGAGTAAACAAATATGCCGTAAGAAAATCAAATTTTGAATAACCGATGTCTCATACTTGTATGTTATGGATGTGCCAGCAGATTTTCGCAATTGTTTAACTGATTTACAGTATCCGCAAACATCAAATGATATAAAGGATAGAATATTGATTGCAATTGACTTTAAAATCGAAAAAGTATAAGAAACTTCAAAACTGCGTATGTTAAGCCTAGAATAAATGTGTTTATTGCAGAGACCTTTGCGCGCACAGTTTTGCCATGTCCTGAAGAATGAGAACATACAAATACGTTTACTATACGAGAATGTGCTGATACCTTTGCGTTTAAAATCACATGTAAACCTGTTGAGATACGCCCACAGTACATGTCTCGCAAATAGCAGTCACTTCTCATGCATGTTGTATATCTCTTCGGCGAAGAATGGTTTCTAAAATAATGGTTACGCACTCGAGAAACGTTAATTCGCCCCCCCCCCCCCCCGTGTATCCTTGAGTGTCATTATTATCTTCGAATTAAATTTTCCAAGTTTATACAATCGCTGTTTGTATGATACATTTTCATAACCTGTTTTCCTTACAGGCTTACCGGTCTCTAAGTTGTATATGATTTTATTCGTTATTATTTGCAACGGAAATATGAATGAAATTATAATAGTAGAAATTGATATGTTTAAGCTAATGCAAACTTACACGAATGATTTACTGTTTACGTTTACTTTTTGAGTACGTTTTGCGGTTCGAATTTGTGTCATGGTATTCATGGTCACTCAATATAACATTTAAAAGTATTTCACGGCAAACACACCGAACTATATGTTTGACTGGAACATATTTATTAAAAACTTTAAGGAGCGTTTGTTGTTTAAATAATTATGCAACATATATTATGTATTGACAATATTGTGTGTTATTTTTATTACGGAAATACTGAATAAAAAGACATAGCGCGGGACCGTTACCTGACTGTTGATAAGTTGTTAAGAACTCGATCTAGTTACATTCTTTAGTAAGCATAATCTACTTTACACGCACGTGGCTTCAGTTGGTTTCATTAATCGTTATACGACTGTGGTATACATTATAAGATATTAGATAACTTTGCAGTATTTCTGCATAAACATTGTGTGTCGCTTAATTGGGGCGGTTGCCTATTAACACATATATTAAAATCCTCATTAGCGTATATTTAGAGGCATTTTTTGTTCAATCTAAGGTTTGTATTTGTGTTATGCTTCTAAAAAGCAATATTTTGTATTGCAATTTTTCACTCACACATACGATCGTATATGTAATGAACCAGGACCATTTCGGATGCATGTTACACATCATTTGATTACATGATTGTGTGGCGTGTTGTTCTGCAAGTGCAATCACAATTCTAAAAACATTAGTTTCCATGAGCTAAATACAAATAGCAACAATCAGTTGTTCATGTCATTCAGATTGTATATAATTACATATATACGTCGTATAACATTTTGCCAAAAACGGTTATTGTATTGTTATATATGAAATGTATTGATAAACGTTCACCAAACCGTTTGAAAACGCGATAGACAATTCAACTTGGGATATTTGTATATCTAACCGTAAAGAACGTAAAGAATGGATCCCCAACGGTTGCTTAATCAAATCAAAGCGCTGAAGGCACTGAAGTTGTTCGCTGTTGTCGTCCTTGATTAGCTTGTGCGCATTGCACAGGCTAATCAGTGTGCACAGGCTAATCTATTTGACATGCATTAAGACCATTTTATTCTCTGAAAGCAGCCAATATGTACAGATTTCAATGATAAACACTAGACTGGCCAATGTCGACTTACAAGCAGGTAAATACACCCACTGCAGTAGTATAGCAGACGCTCCTAAGCATTCGTCGTCTGCAGTGCAGACAGGCAGCGGTAATCGTTCCTAGGATAGTGAGTTACAGTCCTGAGCGTAGCTAAGCTAGCTAAGCACATACTGATTTGCAAAGCATGCTCTGTAAATTTAAATCGCTTGATGTGGTTAGCTAAGTAGAGTATATATTAACCGTCAAACACTGCGGTTTGCCAAATAATTAGTGTCACAACGGAAAGTATTAAAATAGCAAATAATGTGTTCAGATGAATGCATTTTAGGTATATACAATCATCTACAGTTGATCCCGCTTTTTACATCTTTAAAATGTTATAGCATAAGTCTGGCTGTTTTCTTATTTTAACAGAACAATGAATAAGTAACTTTTGATATAGACTATTACGATAGTCGGTTGTTAAAAGAGTATGTGTATGTATGGTTGCTTGTGTTTTGTCCATTCTTAAGTCGGAGCATTGAGAGCGATAAAAGTCAGAGGAACGACACATGTATGTTTCTGTCTGTTTAATTAAATTAAGATTGATAACGCATGCATTTGGTATAATTATTTCAAACAGGTAAATCGTGAATATGTTTCCATGCTTGTTCGATTGGTTGCGTCTTTACCACGAATATTGCTCTAACAACTATGTAATTAGGTTACTACAACATACAGTGGTATGATACAAACAACACATGATCTACGTACAGTTACACAAAGCTATTTAACTGGGGTTAGGGTTACCACGAATATCATTCAACAAATGAAGTTAAAACGAATTTGCAAATTAAATGAAATGTTCTAGTACGTATTGCATCTTCTATATGGTAATTTTGTGCAAAGAACCCAGAATATGCAAGAGATTAACGTGAGCACCAAATCCGGTTCTCTAGCCATAATTAACGTTGTACCATTAACCCCTCGGTTCATAGGTAAGAAATCTGATATATGTATTTTCATTGCTTTTAAATGCACTTATTTTTACAAAATGCTATTAAAATATTGAGTATAGCCTACATTTAACAGTTTTAACCCACGTATGCACCTACATTTAGTGGATACGTGTTCACTTTTATCTAATATACTTGAAATAAATCATGTCCAATAACTAAAACACTGTGTCGCTTAGGTCATACTTATAACATATAAGTTGTTTCTAATGTGTACAACTTTATATCAAAATAACAACAAAAACTGCATTATCATTTAACTATTCAAACGTCTTTTAATATGATAGTAGGTTTTTATTACGACTCTATGTTATTTATCAAGTGGTTGAACAAATCGGATACATTAAGCATTTTAATTCAAAGGCAGCCGCTCTAACCGCACGCTAGTAAAGGAATGGTTTTGGTATAACATCGAACTTACGCAATTGTAAGCTGTGTGAAAATGTTTTACCATATTTGGTTCGTCATTCCCTTTCAGTATAAATCCTGTGTTTAACAGCGGCTCTTACAATTTTAGATTTATTAATATAGCATATCTGCGACTTTGTTGATTACGTTTTGTTAATATTGTATATATAAAATATAAGTCATAACGCCCCTTACAAGTGGTACAGTGATGAATATTATCGTTCACATGATATAATAGTTTTTCCATCGAACCAAATTTACGACAAAAGCGACCAAATTTCGTGAATAGGTACCACATTCTGGTGCATTTAGTCTAATGTATTTTTCGTGCGTTATGAATGTTTCCTTTCAATAGGATAGGGTCAATATGTCAATTAAAAAACTCACCCTAACTAAAAAAACCTATACTCGTTTACCTGAATGATAAAACCATAAATGTGTGTACATGTATTTACATCCCACGTGTTCTTTCTTGAATTCCCACACGTACAAAACATTTTTAAACGTGATATCGCAGACATTTAACGAGTATTCAACACTAGAAAAAGTGTGTCTTTTTATAAATATACTCAAACAATGCATGTACTTGCGTTATGATGCGCATTTGTCGTTCACTCCTTAGCACGTATACACACATACAAATTGGAGAGGAAAGTGGAAATTGAAGAGAACATTTATAAAATTTAGGTAGATAATCATTTTAAAATTGATTCAAATAATAATCATGGTAATGCATGCGTGAAGTTAATAACGCACAACCAATACACTGTATGGCGATTTTTGCACATGTGTAGTGCAAGCTTCTCATGTACACTTTGGTGCAGAACGAGAATAGTATTCCATATGTGTAGTCGTACAACGCGCATAAGAAAAATAGGTTGATTGCGTTCCGACATCTAAAGACACGAGGAAGCATGTTTATCTTGCAAGGAAATACCGAAAACGGCGTGCTATTTGTTATTTTAACCTCAATACGAACGAAATACGCTGAAAGAAATGAATTACAATAAAGTTAAAAAGGTACATTTCAATGTAAGAAGCATAATGAAGCGGAGATGTATATTGCGTGCATATTTTGATGAGTACGTATCCCATTTCAAAGCGACTCTCCCAAATATTCCACCATGTTAACATATACTGAACCTTCACCTATCCTAAACACGAGATGCAAATGAAAGGTTCACACGTTAATACCCTATGCATTATTAAGGAGCATATACTTATATTTTCTCATACGGTCCTGTTTACAAAACAGTCATATAAGACAATTATTCTCAAATTACTGCAGATACATGTTCTGCATATATTCAAATTACCAAATAGATTGGAACGTTTTATGTTTCAAAATGTTTCACTTGATGTTGTTGTAATTCAATGCATTGAACACTCACGTAAAATATGAGCAGTCGCTAGTCGTTGACTGGTAATTGACACGTTCTCATATGTGTGTATAAAAAGCTATCGATTATCGTATGAATACATTAAAGTGTGTTTTCACAATTTAGTAGAATGCTCCACACCTTCCTTGGATAGAAGTTGGAGTATGTCCGCCAGTATGTGGTTTGTTTATTGTCGGATCGCTGATCTGTAGGCAATTCGTTTTAATCGCGATACATTTAGAGCATGTAATCATATCTTCGAAACGGGTAGCCCCTTTACTGTTGTGGGAATGAAGACGCTTATTTAAAAATGGAGTCATCCGGTTAAAGGTCGGTGACACGTAGACGTGTGTGGTGAAATAAACTAGGTTCACAAGTGAGTTCAAATCTTTAGCGTCTTATAAAAACATTCAAACATAATAGGTCAATTCTGATAAAAACACAATTAACATTGGACAAATAATCGTCAGGGTGTATACATGTTTTGTTATAATATGTATATTCTTAGATTAACTCGGTGCACTGTTATAAAAGTAACTACAGTATACTGCATATACACATGTATTCTTAATTCATATCAAAATTGTTGGATGCATCCATTAGATGTATTACAAATACATGTCTGCACGGAAATTATATCACCATTGTTCTGCGTATTGTGAAACATAAAATAACAGTAAAATAAATAAAAATCAGCATTCTATTGGAATTTGCAGTTTCTTCAAACGTACGAATAGCCGAATACATAATTTCGTTTCGTAGCCGTTATCATGACCATCAAATAATTAGTCACGGCCGTCAGCATGAGGCGTTTTTTAAAAACCAACTCGAATTTAATCGTTGATAAAAATGTTTGTTTTTTTATTTTAGATATTGTAATTGGAATACCCGAAAAAAATGATTCCAGATTCAATAAAATGTTGTTCATATTTACCTTTGGTCTAAATCCTGTCAAAGTAGAGTTTGACTGAGAGAGTGGTAAATTTTGTTTGATTTTGTACCACATTCTAACGGATTTCTTGAATGAAAGCAATTTAGGAAGGTAGGGATTACGTTCACATTGTCTTCTTACTTAGGCTTTCAAAAGAACACACTCAACCTGCTCAATCCAATACTTATAATATAAATAATATGGAAATACTTACACCTCGGCTCTCCGACGAACATGTATAACTATCTCAGCCGGTCCGTATGATCCACGTCGTCGCTGGGGAAGCGATCAAACGGTGGTGCAAATACATTTTATGTTATGTATTATCGTTTTAGCTAAAAACTTTTCACATTTGCTCAACATGTTACATAATCGTAAACATGTGATATCTACGACACACTTTAATATAATGACATTAATTGTTTTCCAAAGATTATCGTGATATATGTTTGATAGCATTCCCCGCCTTTTTTTGCTATTTTTTTGGGTTACTGTATTGTTATCATATTTTAAAAATGGCATGTAGCATTGTGACTATCATGCTTTGATTTTTAATTTAGTAACCCGCCAAGATTAA
>NC_068364.1:18186832-18290786 GCF_020536995.1 Dreissena polymorpha | reverse complement strand
AAAAACGTTTCCCAGAAATCCCCGCTGTAGACGCACTGAACAGGCTACGACACTGACCATTCGTATTATTATTGTAATTAATTGTTTGTTATATTCGGTTGAGCAATTATGAAGCATGTTGTAGTTGTCTATCGTATCGCTGTATTATTGTTGAACTCATGTTCAACTTTGATAAATTGAGATATAGGCTAAACCAGCGTAACCTTATACTACTGCGTTTTTTCCCGAACTATTAATTGCCTCAGATAATGAATACCTGTACTACGTCATGAGGTGTATTGAGAGCAACTCTGCGTGAGATTGCCGTGCAATTGGACTCTCCCTTGTTATCGGCAGCCGCATCTATTAATAGCCTCAGATTATGAATGAGCTGAGCAAAATTACTACGTCATGAAGACGTAGCAAAAGTGGATATTTTAATCATTATAAACAATCTCTTCCGCGACACGTATATACAATCAGTGTTAATTGATTCTTTTCTATATAAGCTCCGTTCGACACTATTACATTTAACACGATATTCATATAATGTTTCCATTTGTGAATGAATAAGTTGGAGAACTGAAACCTGTTGCATAAATTATACAACTCTTTCTCGCGCGGATACGGCGTGTGTGGCAGGTAGAAGGCTCTCCGTAGATAAGCCAAACCGACTTGAAATTTTGAGCAACAACATTAGCTGGTCGTTACGCGACCAACTAATAAACTAGGATGAATGATTGCAACACAGTCATTAAATTCATAAAGAGCTTGTTATAGAAATGAAAACAAAACTGGGCAGTTATGAATTCAGTATTTTAAACAAATTATACAGTTATGTCTTCAGTATTTAAAAAATGGATAAGTATGTCTTCAGTATAAAAAAGGACAGTATTTCACACACAAAACTGGACAGTTAAGTCTTGAGTATTTCAAACAAAACTGGACGGTTAATGTCTTGAGTATTTCAAACTAAATGGACAGTTACGCCTTCGATAAGAAATCTTTGTGATAAAACTGAATATTTCTGATTTATCTTCCATCCACTTGATTGCAAACATACAAAAAAACAATTCTGCATAGCTCTGTGAAAATGGGGTTATTGCATGTGCGGAAAGTGATGTCCTGAATTAGCCTGTGCAGTCTGCACAGGCTTATCAGGAATGACACTTCGCTTTTTTGAAATTTTCATTTCAAGAAAGACTTCTTGACAGAAATCCAGTTTAGGCGGAAAGTGTCATCCCTGATTAGCCTGTGATGGGGGGAAGGGTTAAATTGCGCTTCTCAAGTGGTTACAAGGTGTTTCTTAGATTTTACCTATAGTCCAATTTTCGATGCAACTGAAATACATCGAAAAGGCCTAGAAAGTGTAAAAATAAACATTCTGACCAAGTTTCTAGATTGGATGAATGAGCTGAAAGTTGACACAACATGATTCAGTAGTATATCAGTAGACAAGCAAAGACTAAACAAAAGCTCACAATGAGCTCATAAAAGCATTCACTTCGACAAACAATATAACCTTTCTTTAAACAAGAGCACAGCATAACGGGTGCCAACGCTTGGCTGCGTGTGCAGTTTTGAATAAATGAAAGCTTGTCAGAATTTTTTTAGAGGTCACAGTGACCTTGACCTTTACCTAGTGACCCAAAAATGGGTGTGGCGTGTAGAACTCATCAAGGTTCATGTACACATGAAGTTTCAAAGTTGTAGGTGGAGCACTTTGACTTTAGAGGCAATGTTAAGGTTTTAGCACGGCGGACGGCGGAAGACACGACACGGACACGACGAGCTGGCTATGACAATACCTCGGGTTTTCCGAAAACAGTTGAGCTTAAAATAAACATTCTGACCAAGTTTCTTGATTGGAAAATGAGCTGAAAGTTGACACAGCATGATCGATTGTGACAGTGGACAGACAAAGACTGAACAGAAAAGCTCACCATGAGCTTATAGAAGCAGTAACTTCACCAAGGTAACCTTCCTTTAAAAAGTTACTGCTTTTTACAAAACGCTGACTTTGAAACAGTAATATTGCATGGGTGTGCAATCATAGAAACATTTCGTGGTAACTTTGGTGATGAAACAGATTAGCTTGTACTGTTGGGAGTGTTGGTACGGAAACCAGGTGGTTAGTGTTTAGGAAAGGTTATATCTTAGACAGTTGTGCTTTGAAAACCCAAACTACAAGCCGTGTTTGGTGTATTAATAATTTAAGTGTATCCCATAGCGTGTTATTTGATTTCAACAATGTGTGAGTTAGGATAGGATAAAAGTGTATTACATCAACATGTGGACCCAATGACCATATTTTCCTGACTATAAGACACAAAAAATCCAGTTTCCTCCTGCATCTAACATTGTAAAGATTCATATAGTTGAACAAAATCGAAATAATGATAGCAATTATCTGTTACTTATAAAGAAAGAAAGTAAAGACAAAACTAGACCTCAGAATAAATTATGTAACACTTTACTTTATGATTTTCCCCCAAAAGTACAATTTATAACAAATTATAACAAACTCAATATCAATCAGTTTATGTGTTGTTACAAATGAACAAAAACATGAAAATACATATGTATGGGGTACCTTTTTACTATTTTTGTATAAACTTCTTGATATCAGTAAATGAATTTGATATCCAAATGTACAGGTGAAACCAGATGGCTTGAAATTGTGGTTGGCTCATAGTCTAATAAGCACCAATTTTGTACTGCTTCATATTCATATTTTCTGTTGTTTGGCTAGCATTCAAGAGAGTAAATAATCGGATGACTTGAACAGTTTATTTCGTCCCTGTCACAATTTTCACACCTTCTTTTGTTTTTTGGCTTGAACTCGCATCAAGGTCCATAAAGCTTTTAATGGATAAGGAGCGTTTTATTACCGGTAGTGCTACACTATAAGTGATGTGACAGATGTTGAAAACTAATAATTCTCTAATGTAAAATTGATTTGAGTAAAATATGTCATTGACTCTATCGTTGATTGAATTGATTCTTACATGTTCCCGGAAATGTTCTTCTTCTAATGTACATTATATCATGATATTTGTAAATGAATGTGTAACTGTTTATAAATATTTATTTAAAAATATCTAGTTAATGTTTTTATCACATGCTATACCCTGTTTCCCATGTAATACAACCATTACATATTTTTTATTACACATGTGAAATACAACATTTTAAAGCGTTTTCATTGGCTTAGTTTTCGTTTATTGACCAATCGCATTTTGTTATTTTGCTGAAATGACGTTGCAACGTCATATTACGTCACAAAAAAAAACAACATTCGGGATTTATCATTATGTTTGCGTAAATATTTATTTAATTTGCTCATTTAAAAGCATGTGATGAAAAAGATCTGACACTCGTTGGCATATCATGCCCTTTTTTTATGAAACTCGTTTAGGAAATTCGTTAGTAATTTCAAAATTCCTGAACTCGTTTCATAAAATATGGTATGATATGACAACTTGTGCCGGATCCTTTATGTATCAATTCATAACCAGATAGAAATACGGAGTTTATTAAGTATGAAGAGTCTTCCACGGGATATGAAAATCTAATGCAGACTTATGTAAGTAAACAATTTATATAAGAATTCGTTTGGCTCAGATTTTGGTTGGCTCTTACTTGTCGGAGCCATCGGGTTTCAATTGTACTTCTTGATATCAAGAATTTGATTGTTTGATAAAAAAAATCTTTGTTTGATTTCATAATATCAATTAATATTCAAAATTTTAATTTTGGTTTAATGCATGTAACACAGTGCATTTCAACAAATTATATAGGGAAAGAGTAGGAATGGACATTTTCAATAAATTAAAATTAAAATACACTGTACACTGTATCTATGTTGTACAGTCAACTTCGATCTGAAATCAAGCTTAAGTTTTTATAAAACATTAATGGATTGAGATGTGAATACATACTTGGGAATATTTCAGGATAGTTTATATGCGTCTTATAATAATAATGGTACCATGTGTCTTTTTTGTGGATGCTATTACATATAATAATGGATATAAGGAAAACGCGTCTTATCTACAAATGCCATCTAAAGTAAAGAAATAACGGAAGAAATCAATAAATTTGTGGATAAAATTTGAAACGTTATGGAATTAGGGGAAGCATAAATTAGGGGAATCATCTAATCTAGCGATGGAACTAACAGGTAGGAAATAACTTTTTATATGAATGGAAGTATCACATACTTTGCTGTTTCTGGATGACCTTCCCTTGCCTGGCCGCTCTTCTACGTCGCACAATGACGATGTAGATGATTACTGCGACCACTACGCAGCCTACGATGACCACCAACCACAATTACAACGATATTGGCCTGCCTTAAAAAGAACAAGACTTTTAATGCAACCTTGTGTGCATAAGAACAATTATTTCAATAAATTAATTTGAAATTAAGCTAATGACAATTAACAAACAAGAGGGCCTGAAAGGCCCAAAGTCGCTCACCTGAGATAACAAGATATTATTGGGACAAATCTTCTGACCAAGTTTCATGAAGATCATAAAATAAATGTGGCCTCTAGAGTGTTAACAAGGTTTTAATATAGCCATATAATGAAAAATGCCCCGCCCCCTGGCAGCAATGTTTTTTAACCAACCGGCATCATTTTTTAACTCTTCCAAGATAATATAAGGATGAATCTTCTGACCAAGTTTCATTACATCGGACAGTGAATGTGGCCTCTGGAGTGTTAACAAAATTTTACTATAGCCATTTAAGGAAAATTGCCCACCCCTTGGAAGCCATGTTTTTCAAGCAAACATAATTATTTTTCAAACTCATCCAGGATATCATTAAGACCAATCTTCTGACCAAATTTAATTAAGATTGGACAATAAATGTGGCCTCTAGAGTGTTAACAAGGATTTACTAAAGCCATATATAGCCATAAGGAAAAATACCCCGCCCCTGGTGGCCATGTATTTTAAAGCAACCAAAACCATTTTTAACTCATTCAAGATATCAGTGAGACAAATCTTCTGACAAATTTCATGATGATCCGAAATATATGTGACCTCTAGAGTGTTAACAAGGTTTTACTATAGCCATATAAGGAAAAATGCCCCGCCCCCGTGGTGGCCATGTTTTTCAACCAACCGGCATCATTTTTGAACTCGTCCAAGAAATTATTTGGATAAATCTTCTGACGATCGGACTCTAAATGTGGCATCTAGAGTGTTAACAAGATTTAACTATAGCCATATATAGCCGTATAAAGAAAAATGCCCCGCCCCTTGGCACTCATGTTTTTCAAGCAAACATAAACCATTTTTAAACTCATCCAAGATATCAATACAACAAATCTTCAAACCATATTTCATGAAGATCGGACAATAAATGCGGCCTCTAGATTGTTAACAAGGTTTTTACTATAGCCATATAAGGAAAAATTCCCCGCCCCTGGCGGCCATGTTTTTCAACTAAAGGGCATCAATATTTAAGTCGTCCAAGATATTATTGGGATGAATCTTCTGACGAAGTTTCATAAAGATTGGACAATACATGTTGCCTCTAGAGTGTTAACAAGATTTTACTTTAGCCGTATATAGCCATATAAGGAAAAATGCCCCGCCCCTAGGCAGCCCATGTTGTTCAAGCAAATGTTACTATTTTCAAACACATCCAAGATATCATGGGACAAATCTTTGAACAAGTTTCATGCAGATCGGTAAATAATGTGGCCTCTAGAGTGTTAACAAGGTTTTACTATAGCCTGACAGTGCTTTCCACAGGCCATTTAACTGTCCCTCACTTGGGCGCTTGAATTTCAAAATCAGAGTCCGCGTGGCTCCTGAAATTTTCCGATCATTGTATTTTGGCTGTAACTGAAAAAAGCCATTTTTAAGATCAAAGCGATATCGACTTCGCCGAAACTTTTGAAAGCCGATTAACGATCCTCTATCAACTACATCTAACGCTTTACCCAACTAAAGCCTGTCGCTGTATTGGAAAATCAATATTGGCTAATGAGAGCGTACGCTTTGTATAAGCGGCAGCACTCGCAGGCAGGCAAAACCAGCAGTTAAAGGCTCTATAAAGGTGACAAATCTAATTATTATGCATATTAACTGGTCTAATTTTTACCTGATTTTAGTTACTATTGCATAAAAAATGCTAATAGCACAGCTAAGGTGCAACGTTGTCAAGAAGTATGGAAGATATACCCGTTACATAATTGGAAGAAATGTTAACAACTTTGCAACTAACGTGATTTGTAGCCCCAAAGCGGTGACATATGCTAAAAATAGCCGAAAGAACATTCGATTTTAATTATATTTTTAACAACTTTTTACCAGCAGAAAGTAACTTATTAGATCACTACAAACGTTTTGACCATTTAGAAGAGACCTACTTTGTGAGTGATACCGGAAAACGTTGAAAATCAACGATGTATTTTTGATGACCTGAGTCACTTTCACTTTCACTTTTCTGAGTAAACAGCGATGTAAATAAACTGATTGTTTGTAAACACGATTGACTTTGAGAACACTGTATTTTGAGCTCAAAACAAGTTGTATTGCTCATATTTTTATGCTAATGTCCAATAGCATATTCATATTGTTTTTT
This sequence comes from Dreissena polymorpha, assembly GCF_020536995.1. Taxonomy (NCBI): domain Eukaryota; kingdom Metazoa; phylum Mollusca; class Bivalvia; order Myida; family Dreissenidae; genus Dreissena; species Dreissena polymorpha. The sequence continues at coordinate 18,284,203 of NC_068364.1, read as the reverse complement.
GATAACCTTTATAAATAAAATACGGAAAAAATAATTAAAAATCGGTAAATAATTACGGATCTTCACCTTTATAGAGCCTTTAAATCATGCAGACGACTCGTGACGTACATGTAATTGCCAAACGAATCTTGGCCAGTTACTCAGAAGACTGACGATGGCTGTAATCCTCGTGGAAGTTGTGCATTTCATGAATAACACTGTCAAAACATGTACTCGACTCGTAAAGCGTTTTAACAAAGTATCGTTAATTTAATTACGCAACGGTTAATGTTTTATTGTCGTCTCAAATGAGCATAAATAAATTTGTAATCCGAAACCCACTTCCGAATATAAATTTAAACTCTCCGTTAACAGATTCTTACTTCAAATAAACAGTGATAATATAGTGTGTGTTGATCCTTCGTCTCAATAAACAGGGCGCGAATAGTATGCAGCATGTACCTGTCGCGTCATGTGCATAGAAAGCGTGGGTGTATTGAGCGTTGTATTACCAAGCACACACCACGGCAAGCGATTAACGCATGTTCAGTGGCAATATAAAATATTATTTCATCAAATCTATAAATAGTCACTGATGCCGAAATTTATTTGATACTTGGCAAAATGGCAACGTTTGTTGTCAAAGAAATTATTGAGAACTTTTATCGTCAATATTTACCAGAAAGTGCTTTTAAAAATAGGATTATCGGGTAATGAATAGAAACTTGAAAAGTAGTTAGTATGCAGTAATAGAGTCGGATTTATTGGGGAATCGTTTGAGTCGGGGTTTTACTATCTTTACGGGAAGGTTTAAAAACAACTATTTAACAAGAGATCCTGAAAGGCCCAAAGTCGCTAACCAGAGATAAAAAGAAATGACCTGTTTTTTGCAGCCCAAGATATCAATGGAACACATGTTCTAACCAAGTTTCATAAAGAATGAACAACAAATGGCCCCCTGGCAGCCATGTTTTTCAACAGACCTGAACCATTTTTGAACTCGTCCAAGATATCATTGGGACAAATCTTCTTACAAAGTTTCACGAAGATCCGACAATAAATGTGGCCGCTACAGTGTTAACAGGGCAAATATTCATGACGCACAACGGAAGACAGACAATTGACAAAAAGTGATCACAAAATTCACCGTGAGCAAAAAATATTATGCTCATAAAGATTGTCACCATGTTTGAAGATGATATTATTAAAACTAATAGAGTAAACTAAATCAAGATATGATAACAACATTTGCACTGAGCAAGTGTCATTCGGCTTGAACTAAAAATGTGACTAAAATTATTCACAATGTTCCACTATAAACAAATGAAGACATACAAAAAAGCTACCACCCCCTGAGAGCCATTTTTATAAACAAACATGAACTATTCTCACCTTGCAATTATATTTCCTATTAAAAAATCAATAAATCTGTTTTAAAACACAAATCTTACATAATGTGGATCATTGTATTAAACAATAAAACCCAGTTTATTTTAGTAGAAATGTGGACTCTTCAAGGGAGAGTATCTTGAGCATGATAGTATGTTGATGAATAAAGAATTCTCTCAAATTTCTCAGTGGGAGTTACTGCCCATTGTATAAAAACAAAGTTCTGAGATCACTTCCTTTCTGGCATTGGATTTCAAGGCTTAAACATACAGAAAAAAATCGAAATTAAAAATTTAAATTAATCTGTACAGATATTACTTAGTTATATAACAAAAACATCACACAATGTCTGGAGTAGGTAAACCAGCCAGCAGGAATAAAAAGGAAAAGCTCAGACAAAACTGCCAGAAAATCAGGAAACTAGAGTGTTGACCAGCTTTTTTACTATTTAAATATAAGGAAAAAGACCCCCCCCCCACTGGAGGCCATGTTTTTTTACCAATCCAAACCATTTTCGAACTCAACTGTCGTATCTAGAAAACAAATGTTCTGACCAAATTTCGTGAATATTAAGCAAAAGTGTGTCTTGTAGACTTTTGACATGTTTTCACTATATTCATATAGAGAAAACTGCCCCATCCCTTGGCGGCCATATTTTGCCACCCGTGATGACCATTTCCGAACTCGTTCAAGATATCTATAAAATCGATGTTTAGAAAAGTGTGTATGTTGATTAGGCAAAAACTGTGACTTCTAGAGTTTTCACAAGCTTTTTATTATATAAATATAAGGAAAATGACGCCCCCCTGGCGGCCATGTTTTTTTACCGATCCAAACCATTTTCGAACGCAACCGTCATATCCAGAAAACACATCTTCTGACTAAATTTCATGAAGATTGGACAAAAAGTGTGACTTCTAGAGTGTTCACATGTTTTCACTATATACATAAAGAGAATACTGCCCCTCACCCTGGCGGTCATGTTTTTTTACCGATCTGGTACCGATTTCAAACTCGTCCGAGATATCAATGAAACCAATGTTTAGACAAAGTTTCATGATGATTGGGCAACATTGTGACTTCTAAATTGTTCACAATGTTTCTCAATAGCCATATAAGGAATACTGCCCGGCCCCCTGGTGGCCATGTTTTTCAACAGACTGGAACCATTTTTGAACTCAACCAACATTTCATTTAGATAAACTTTTTGACAAAGTTACATGAAGATTGGGCATCAAATGTGACTTCTACAGTGTTCACAAGGTTTTTCTTTCTTTGACCTAGTGACCTAGTTTTTGACCCAGCTCAACCCAGTTTAAAACTCAGTCGAGGTATCATTAGGACAAATGTTCTGACCAAGTTTCAAGAAGATCGGACAATAAATGTGGCCTCTAGAGTGTTCACAAGGCAAAATGTTGACGACGCACGACGGACGACGCACGACGCACGACCGACGACGGACAAAAGGCGATCACAAAAGCTCCACCATGAGCACGTTCTGCTCAGGTGAGCTACAAATGTAATTCAGACATAAGACAATAATCCGTATTCTATCAAAAGGGCCTGTCATTTCTCTCAGCGCTACCACAACACTTGCATGGCATTTTAAAATCTGTAACAGCCCCAAGTGATTGCTGCAAAATATAAATAGTCATACACATTTGTAAAATATAAAAAATAATTGGCTTTCAAAATCACTCAAGTGTCATCACAACGTCCTTACAGCCATCAAGATATTCAAAGTACAATAGTTGCTATAGCGGCTTAATCCCCCAATATATGATGAATGTGATCTTGTTTCACAATGTATAACCTTGACCTTTTAGGTAGGGAAATGGTTGCTTTACACAGCATGATGGTGGAAATCATGATGGTAGACTTTAGTGCGAAGCTTTTAACTCCATCAATCCGTGTTCTCCATAAAAAATTGATTTGCCAGTTATATTTGTATAGAAGCAAGCAACTTAGACGGACATTTTTTGCGCTGTTTTGAATTGATATTTTGGGGAAAAGCGCCAAGATTGTTCACATTAAATCTCCGGCTGCCAGGGATTCCGGACACAGGTGATTAGCGTGTGGCTATGATATTAATTAGTAATAACATCATTTTGAATAAAAAAAATAAAATTTTAACGTAAAAGCAACTTCTCTGAAAAAAGGTTCAATATCAAATATATATATATATATATAACAAGATATCATACTCAAAATGACCCGAAAATAGGGTTCATTGCTTTGAACAGCCATCACTTCATCAATTGTGAAGCGATTTCCATGAACTTGGTCTACTCTTATTTAACACATAAATGAATTTCCTTTCTAGAAATTTATATATCTTGCAATATTTTTACAAATGCTGGGTCAAATTTTAACACATAAAACAATACACAATTGCGTGACCTACTCGTCAACTATCAGACCCTGACTTTTGTTAACAGATATGTTTTTATTCCAGACTTTACAGGTCATTTTTCATCAAGGAATAACACAAATACATTTTGATTGATATGCATGATTCTGTAGTACATACAATCAAATAGGGATTATTGAGTGATTAAAAAACAACATAGTAAGCATGTTTCCTCATGTTAATCATAATCATTTAATGGAATATAATGTACATTGTATACATTTTTGTTTATTCTGCAAACTAAGTCAGATACATAAAATCTATTTATGATTAATGATAATTAACTCTCTCAGTAATATTCACTATAAAATATTATTAACATCATAATAAATACACTGTATTGCATGGTATGTGTTTTACAAATATCACTAATACTGTTGTATTCATATTGACATCAATATATGTGATGTAAATGTATGTGTTCATGTAATGTGTACGTGTATGTTATTTTTTACCAGTAAACAAACATTTTGTTGAGTTAAGTTCAATCTATGGTGACGACTGTCATTAAATATGTAGTGCGTATTGCTTTAATTCTGTTTTAGTTGAAAAGCATGTTTTTGAACCACTTCGAATGCAATGAGTGAATTTTGTTTTTTATCTACATTAATGTTTAGTTTGATATTATCAAAAACAAATTGTATGATGAGAAGTTATTCTTTTTTGTGTCAAATGGAAGCTATACAAAATGTTCAATTTCTGAATACACCCCTATTTCCAGAAAATGTGCATACATTTTTAATATTATGAATATGTTTACCATGTTCCATATCTGTCCAGAACTTACTTTGTTGATTTTATTGTTATTTTTTGTCTTAAATTCTTACAAATGGTAATATATATGAAAACGTCTTTTTTTGTTTTCATTGCAAATATGCATATTTAATGATTTATAATACTGCAATTAATTATGTACTTTGTAATTAATTACGGTCATAAACATACGTGAACAATGGAGTTAGTAACAACACAAACTGATCAGCATAACATGTAATGATACTCATTGAATTGAAACGTCATTTCATACAAAACAGCGCTATTCTGCGTTTGTGACATGATACACAAAAATGGCATAACTTCGTCAGTTTCATGATTTGGATGCTAACATTTCGTATTCTGATTATAAAGATGTAGCACTTTCATAATACCGTATATGCATGACTGAAAAAGTAATTTTTTGACCAGAATAGTCAAAATCGCATTCCCAGCAACATATATATTTGATAGTGATTTTTCTTTCTTCCGAGAATTTGATTTTTTTGTTATTATTTGATAATATTTCATTCAAAATGATATTTTAACTAATTGATATCATAGCCGCATGCTAACGACCTGTGCTTCCGGAGAAAACTGCATCAATATATATCACACTTATGTTGGACAGACACACAAACGAGCAGTGTGAAAGGAGGCACAAAAACAATAGAACCTTGTTTAACAATAACACTCAAAATACAGAACCTTGTATAACAATTACACACAAATAATAGAACTTCATTTAACAATAACACACAAATGATTTACACACGTAAAATGAGCATTGCAGTTAAGGGAATTAACAGAGTTGTTTCATCAATTCTTTTCCTGGTGTAGCTATGGGTCCGTTAAAAAGACTTATTCTCAAAGCAAAATGGTAAAACAAAATCCCAAATTTGAAAAAAAAATCCTAAGATTTTTTTTTCATAAAGAAGTGTCTAGTTAATGATTATTAAATATCATAACTAGTTATTTTATTTCAATTGAATCTAACAGAGTATATAAATATAATTTTTATGATTCTGTTCTTATAATTTAATTATTATTAAGAGTTCTATAACATTAAATTTTCCCAAATCAGCAGACTTTTCGAAACAATTCCCAATGCCGACATTGCATTTTTTTCCAAAATGGCCAGGCAAAGGCCTTCTTATATGTTTGCATAAGCTTATGACAAGAGTGTACACATGTTTGATCTATGATTTAACCAGGTGACCTTAGTTTGAATGCACATGACCCAGTTTGAACTCTGCCTTGAAATTGTAAAGTTAAACATTCTGACCAAATTTTATAAAAATTTGAACATTTAACCAAATTTAATAAAGATTGAGTCATAATTATGTCCTAAAACATCAAGATTGTCAGAAGCTCATGAAAAGGCCGGAAGCAGTAAGAATCGTGTTATAATTCTTAATTTATAAATAACAAGACTATTGCCATGCAATAAAAGTCCCCTACCAGTGAAACTCCACCATTTTCCAGCAATATTTCTAGTCTATTTGTTGCCATAGCAACCAGAATTCTTGACGTAGGAACATAATGAAATGATATTCATAATCTCCATATTGCCATCTATCCATATTTGAAGTTTCGTGAAAAAATATGAAGAACTTTAAAAGTTATCGCAGGATCCACCATATTCAGCAATATTTATAGTCTATTTGTTGCCAAAGCAACCAGAATTATTGACGTAGGAACAAAATGAAATGACATGCATAATCTCCATATTGCCATCTGTCGATGTTTCAAATTCCATGAAAAAATATGAAGAACTTTTAAAGTTATCGCAGGATCGAGAACAGTGCGACAAACAAACTGACAGACTCACAGCGCAAACCATAAGTCTCCTCCGGTTTCACCGGAAGGGGACTAACAAGACTATTGCCAAGCAATATATATGTCCCCTACCGGCTCCTACATTGTCAGATTTTTTTGATTTTTTTTTATGACAACCATAATTTTTGACGTAGAAACAAAATGAAATGACGTGCAAAATGTCTATATTGCCATCTATCCATGCTTCAAGTTTCATGAAAAAATATGAAGAACTTTTAAAGTTATCGCAGGATCCAGAATATTTAGCCATTTTCAGCAATATTTCTAGTCTATTTGTTGCCATAGCAACCAGAATGTTTGACGTAGGAACAAAATGAAATGACGTGCATAATGTCCATATTGCCATCTATCCATGTTTCAAGTTTCATGAAAAAATATGAAGAACTTTAAAAGTTATCGCAGGATCCAGAAAAGTGTGACAGACAGACTCATAGACGCACATAGCGCAAACCATAGGTCCCCTCCGGTGAAACCGGTAGGGAACAATAAAAACATGGCTTTTTTTTCTTGCGTAGAAAATGGCTGTTTTTCATTAATGTCAGAAGTTTGCCACTCAAATTTAAAAAAAGTTTTCATCTAATTTCTTCATAATTTTGAACAGTTTGCAGCTATTTTTTTTAATTTAGTAAATTTCTTGACCCATGTTTTGATAAAATGCAGGGGCCAAGGCCCCTTCACAATGATGGGAAGAAAAGGCCCTTGAACACCAAGGTTCATACTTGCGTTCTCTCGTGTACACCATAGGTTCACAACACCTCTGCTCCATAGAGTCACCGCAGCACTTGTCAAACGAGTCCGTCATGTTGGTCTCGGGGCAGACAAAGTACCCGAACGTGCTGTTCTTTAAGTTCACCTCATTGTAGCAAATAGTAGGCTCTGAAAAAATAAAATAAGTAGCTCTGGAAAAAGGGGGCGTATTGCATGTGGGTAAAGTGTCGTCCCAGATTAGCCTTTGCAGTCCGCACAGGCTAATCAGGGACGACAAATTCTGCTTTAATGGTATTTATTGTTTAAAGGAGGGATCCTCTTACCACAAATCTTAATCAGTATACTAGTACTACAAAAAATTAACATAGACAGTTAACAACACTTAGAACAAGTCCATCTAAATATCAAAATAGCTGAACAAAACTAATTTAAATATGTGTCCATAGGGCAAAGATGTTGGCTCATTTCACTTTTATCTCAAAACTCCACATACCTGAAAAAAACTTAACCGTGATCTGAAAGTCATGCATGTAGATTCACACACGAAAAATCAGTGAAATATCTCACAGCCTTCCGGAAAAAAACCTCCTGAAAAGGAATGCTGGATGGACAGACATGCAAACACACGGTAAAACTACTGTGTTCCACCCTAGGGGGGCACACAGGGATAATACATCTGTCAGGGTACCGGTAGTAGAGACTTCTGTGTCCCACCCTACCGGGGGCATAAACAGGAACAATACCTCTGTCAGGGTACCGGTAGTAGAGACTTCTGTATTCCACCCTAACGGGGGCATAAACAGGGACCATACCTCTGTCAGGGTACCGGTAGTAGAGACTTCTCTGTTCCACGCTACGGGGGGCATACAAAGGGACATTACCTCTGTAAGTGTACCGGTAGTAGAGACTTCTGTGTTCAACCCTACGGGGGAGTATAAATAGGGACCATACCTCTATAAGGGTACCGGTAGAAGAGATTTCTGTGTCTCACCCTACGGGGGAGTATAAATAGGGACCATACCTCTGTATGGGTACCGGTAGAAGAAACTTCTCTGTTCCACCCTACGGGGGGGGGGCATAAACACGAACCATACCTCTGTAAGGGTACCGGAAGTAGAGACTTCTGTGTCTCACCCTACTGGGGTCATAAACAGGAACCATACCTCTGTAAGGGTACGGGTAGTAGAGACTTCTGTGCCTCACCCTACCGGGGCATAAACAGAGACCATACCTATGTCAGGGTACCGGTAGTAGAGACTTCTGTGTCACAACCTACCGGGGGCATAACCAGGGACCATACCTCTGTAAGGGTACCTGTAGTAGAGACTTCTGTGTCCCACCCTACTGGGGTCATAAACAGGGACCATACCTCTGTCAGAGTTCCGGTAGTAGAGACTTCTGTGTCCAACCCTACGGGGGAGTATAAATAGGGACCATACCTCTGTCAGGGTACCGGTCGTAGAGACTTCTGTGTCCCACCCTACCGGGGGAGTATAAATAGGGACAAAACCCGTGTCGGGGTACCGGTAGTAGAGACTTCTGTGTCCCACCCTACCGGGGGAGTATAAATAGAGACCATACCTCTGTCATGGTACCGGTAGTAGAGACTTCTGTGTCCCAACCTTCCGGGGGCAAAAACAGGGATCATACCTCTGTCAGGGTACCGGTACTAGAGACTACTGTGTCCCACCCTACCGGGGGCATAAACAGGGACTATACCTCTGTCAGGGGACCGATAGTAGGGACTTCTTTGCCTCACCCTACCGGGAGCATAAACAGGAAACATTCCTCTGTCAGGGTACCGGTAGTAGAGACTTCTGTGTTCCACCCTAACGGGGGCATAAACAGGGACCATACCTCTGTCAGGGTACCGGTAGTAGAGACTTCTCTGCCTGTAGCTACTGAGGCCATACACGGTCCCTATGGCAGCTGCAGTCTGCCATGACCCCCTCGTATAGCTGGGGCCGCTGTAGCGCACACGAACGCGTGTCGAACTGCTGAATAAAAATGAAACAAGAAAATGATCCGTTACATGAAATACAGTTACTATCTTGGTAATAAAACTGTTAGGGAATGACAGTGGCCTTTATGACAGGATTGTCAAATATTGACCTTAGTCATATTACTGAATTATAACACACATAATATACATCTTCATTAAAATCCCAATTGAAATTGGACAAATAGTTAAAATGGCATATTGTTATATGTAATACTAATGATATTATATAATATTATTATATTAACAATTTACTTACATATGTTTTATTAACTAAAGATACCTGCTAATAATCCATTGTTTATCACAACACAGTAATTTCAATCCAAAATTACGCTCCATGTTTGTATACTATGACGCTGTCAGCGAACTGTGTAGGAATACGACCTGCTAATAATCCACTGTTTATCACAACACAGTAATTCCAATCCAAAATTACGCTCCATGTTTGTTTACTATGACGCTGTCAGCGAACTGTGTAGGAATACGACCTACATTTTCAATTACACAATATGATGTGTTTTTTTTTTCAAATTATTGTTCTTCCAAATTAATGGTTTTTACTTGTATTATTAATCTTAGGATGCATTTGTTTATTGCATTTGGTAAAGTTATGTTCCAGTTGGAACTATTTTGTTACGCGGAGAAAGCCTATGCATCGTATAGTTTTGTGTTTTCATTGTAATATTAAACTGTTAAACAGACTTCAAATGCAGAACATTACCGCCTGATACGATGTATTAATTTAATGTGTTTTAATATGAATTGCTTTTTATAATGTAACAAATCATATTATTGACTTACTTTGTTAATTTAGGATTCCGAAATGCTGTATAGGTTCTTTGTAAACTTCTTTCATTGGTTTAGGAATTCCTAAGTGCTCGTTGATTGGTCGAGACGCCTAAGTTTCGGAATCCTAAAACATCTTCACTATAAATAGCGCGCAGCATCACGGATTCATCACCTCGGTCACTGACTCAAAATCTATGTAGTTTAAAGTCGGAAACCTACCAGTTTAAGCTGAAGTCACCATAATGGTAGGGAATAGTTCTATAAGCTCTTAAGTATTGTTAAGTTTTTTACAAAACTAACCGAATGACAGTGATGCTGCGCACCTTCATCATATTCATAGTTATTTTTTTGCAAACTAAACTTCTAAAGTCTCGATCTACGATTTGAATAGATTCTTTAAAACTCTACTCGGTCGTTTGTTCAATCCTGACAACTTAGACAGAAGTGTCTAGGTATTACAATATTGACACTTTTTTCTCCTTAATAAAGATGTGGATTAAAATCATGTTGAATCCATCTTTTCAAGGAGATATCCATCTATTTACAAGTAATATTTATATTGATGAAATAGTTAAGAAATTCCAACATGCCAATAACAGTCGTGTGATTTAAAAACGACCACAAGGTAGGAAAATGCCCAATCCCACTTACAGGGTTCAAATAAACACTTCAATTTTGAAGAGATTACGCAAAGTTTACAACCATTTCACTTACATTGTAACTTGTAAAATAAGTTTTACAACTTCAAGGGTGGAAATCAGCTGACATGAGGCAAAATCACACCCCTTTAATAAGTATTCAATTCAAACCCATGCATACACAAAATTGAACACTTCAACGAGAGTTTTACTTCACTACAGTACAGTTAGCAATAATGCACATACGTTTTATGGAACTAATGTAAATTTCATTCAAAATAATCTTAAAACCCTAGAGATTATCAAGCACTAATTTAAAATGGGGCCTTTTCAAATTTTAAGAATTTAAAGAATTATGAAAATGTAATAATAAGCATTTATATAAAGGAGACGTGAAATAATCTAACTTTCGAATAAAATGTTGTATTAACTACCAATATGCCCCCTGAAGATTGGGCAATGATTTATAAAATACTTTCTGCAGATGCAATAGCTAGTATTGCCTATGGGAAAATAGTATATTGAATTATATTTGAGAATAAAAACCTTAATGCCCTTTCATATACAAAAAGTCAAGTATTCAAATACAATATTTAAACCTGATTGTCCTTAAAATGGAATTAAAAAAAACCGTGCTCTGTGTAAAAGGAGTTTTATGCATGTTTCTAAAGTGTCGTCCCAGATTAGCATGTGTAGTACGCACAGGCGCAGTGCCACACACAAAGGGCCTGTGAAAAAACACTAAACCTAGTATTAGACCTTATGAAGTTGACCGGTTACAAACAGCGCTGATATATAATTGGACCAATTGTTCAGACCAAGTTTCATGAAGGTTGGATTAAAAATCTGGCTTGTTTTGTTCATTGAATTGACTATGTTTTTAATCCAATATAACTAGGCCAAGATTCGATTGAATCAGATCTTCTGACCAAGTGTCAATGTAACCTCAAGGGTGTTAATAAGGTCAATATAAAAAAGGACAACGCAAAACAGACAAAAGGTGGAAACCAAAGCGTACCAAGAGCATATTGATCTGAGTCGGGCTCAAAAAAACCTACCAGATAATAACCGTGAGGTTAAAGGGTAAATCTCACATGAAACACATCAGATGCAATCAAACCTCAAGTATCAAGTTTGAAAATATCTTATCTGATACAGAAACGCACAGCAGCTGGCACATGTACATCACTAACAAAGCAAACAAGATCAACATTCTGACCAAGTTTCATAAACATTTAGTTATAAATGTTGCGTCTAGAGTGGTAGTGAGGTTTTCTGATCCAGCCAACTACACATGTAGTGTCTGGACGCATGAACCAGATTTGAAATTGGTCTTGATTTAATCAAGAGAAAAAGTATATCCAAATTTTAAGAAGGTTAACCCTTTCACACTCAGAAGCAAAGTGAAAATTGCTATGTGCAAACAGTATACATGTAAAAATGGACCAGCCTGCAAGTAGCTCGCAGTCTGTTTAAGTTGTATGCTGTTGGCTGTTCATTAGTATCTAAGGGTTAGAAATAAGCCTTTAAAACTTGAATCTACAGTAGTAAGAAAGATCTTTAATTACATTTTAATTTCTAAGAGACAACAAATGCTTCAAAATACATATCTAAGTGGTAAAGGGTTTATTCATTAATTCTTATGTGCCCTATTCTACATTTGTATGTATTGTAAGAGTGTATATAAATACATAATTTAGTTACACAAAGGCATATACAAAGCAAACAGCTTCTTATTTTAAAGCATTTTACACAAAATAAACCTGCATACAATTCTGTTAGAGTTTCAGATGAAAGTTACTACATTAAAACATTCGCTAACGGACACCCTAAATTTTAAACATATTCTCATCATATTCAGTTCCTACATACTATTAACTAAATTAATAAATGGCTAAAAGAGTTTTGGTTACCTACTGACATGTTCAGGGGCAGTATTCCAGAAGCTTCTTAAGTTTAAACTTAAGTTAAGAAATTTCTTAAATAAATTTCTTAAGTTAAATTTGAAATGTCAAAAACAAAACATGAGACGCTTAGTATTTCTCTTTAAGAAATTCATTTAAGAGTTAAATGAAGTTAACTTCATTTTCAATATATGAGAACAAATACACCGTGTAAAGAAATTTGTTAAGCTTATGAAGCTACCAGAAATTAACTTAAGTGAAATCTTATGTTTAAAAAAAAATGGCGGAGATAAGGACAAATATTGCGCAATGTTTCAACTTAAATTATTTTTTAACTTGAGAAGCTACTGGAATACGGCCCCTGGTCAGAAAGTCAAAATAACTATCTTGCTAATCATAAACTGATGTTATCAAATTCGTCAACAGAAAATAATTGAGCCCCGCTCTTTGAAAAGGGGGTTTAATGCATGTGCATTATGTGTCGTCCCAGATTAGACTATGCAGTCTGCACAGGCTTTTCAGAGAAGACACTTTCCGCTTTAATGATATTTTTTGTTTACATAAAGTCTCTTCTGAGCATAAAATCAAGATTAGGTGGAAAGTGTCGTCTTTGATTAGCAGGTGCGGACAGCACAGGCTAATCTGGGACAACACTTTACGCACATGCATTAAACCCCAATTTCACAGAGCAGGGCCCAATTGTTTAAGGAAAGTCAGTACATTTGTAAAACTTAATTAAAAGCAAAGAAATTAAAATGGAAAGCAGTAGACTAGTTGTTTAAACAAAAGGTTAGGCCAGATTTGTTTTATAAAATGATTTTCGAACCCGCCGACTCCAATTTTTGAAACCAAACAAAAAAATCTCAATGTTTTTCGGATGCCAAAAGGTGGCTTTTAAACACGAAACACTTGCCGGGTTTCAGAAAAAGTTCAAATGAGTTATAAATCATCGTAATAAACCCAGTTATAATTACCCACAATAATACGTGAACATCCTTCATCATGTACATGCGCTGGTATTTACCAAAAGCTACGCCATCATTGTTTGTTCAAAAAACGCTATGTACAACGCTTTCATCAGCAAAGTCTGCTCATTTCCCAATAATTATGCAACCGTAAAATGAAATCCTGAATGGAATCGATTTGTAAGTAAATATTTTATTATTTCTTTACAATTTTATAGAATTGATAGTATTTATATGACTTAACATTATTATGAAAGCAATAAAAAAAGAACGATTTTAATTTAACAGGTGCTTGAAATGCGAAACCCATTTACGCCTATCAACTTTAAACCTTCCATATTTAACGCACAAATACGGTCATATTTTATAGAATAAAATTTTATGCGTTGTTTAATGCAGTTGTAGTGAAGAATTTGTGCATATAATATGTGTTTTTTCGTTATTTTCAATGTGTACGAATTGGGTACGAAACTTCGGTTTTGTACCGAACCGGTTCGTTTCAAAAGTTAAAAAATCGCAAAATCAACAGTTTTTAAAACGATTTCAAACCATGAATGTCCAAATAAAATAGTCAAGTTTATGGGGGATATTATCGGATTAATGGCTCCTGTATGAAATTTAACTATAAATTATGTTATCCTGGGAAAAATTGTCCCGAAGATCAATAATAATAACGATTATAGGGACGCTATTTCTTAAATCAATACCATGACAAAAACACATGTTAATTTGTTTCAACAGGCATTTGTGAGCATTTATGTGTAACAGATTCCATTATTATAATATTCTGGGAACGATATATTTTAATTAAGATACCAACTATTTCTGAAATGATAGTAGGCCTTTCACTCGATGTACTATATTTCGGATATGTTAAAATTCGGACATATCAAGATAGTGATATTTATGTGTTGATTTGTTGTAAATAGTTTGTAAAAATATGTTTTGTGTTATTTCAGACAAAAAAAATGGATGGTGGCAATTATCATGGGCCTTTCTGTCAAGAAATATTTGTGAAAAATATTCATTTAATTGAACCTGGAAATAAACCACCACAGCTAACAGAAAACCTTTGAACAATAGGTGTTGTTTTAGAATTTGTTGCATAATGATAATAAACAGAAGTTGATGTATATCATGTCCAAATGACCAAATGTAACTGTTTAACAATTTGAATTGAGATGCTTTATTTTCTGATGTTTGATTTATTTTTCCTTTCAGATGATGCATATTTGTGGGATTCTAGGTTTTAATAAATAATTCTGAAGCATTTATGCAGCATACTGTTACATTATTGTTAACTATATTATATTATGTTGGTTATCTGCGTTATCAAGTGGAAAAAATGTTATTTATTTAAAAATAAAGCTTATTAGGACTTATGAAGGTAGATCTACTTATTGTTATTTTTGTTTTAACATACTTCTAAAAGTAATAAAAATATAGTCAATGCCATTATTCATTAATGTAGTAAGGTTCCTTAAATGATTGTCCTTATTAATAAAGTTGGAATTACCGGCGGTTTTCACACCGCGATAAAGTGGCAACAACTTTTTGGGGGCCAGTGAAACACCTGAAAAGCGTTTCATTATGCTATTTGTATTTGTCTGCGGTATTGATTTTTACTAGACAATACACTATTAAACGCTTCTTTTAAACCTCAATAGCTTATTTGTTGTTTGTTGAGATAAAGTATTTTTAATGCAAAATATGGATTCCTTGTGAAACAAGAGCTGTCAGAGGACAGCACGCTCGACTATTCGAGTGCTTGACAGTATAACGTAAGCCATCATGGAGAGGGGGGTATAATGTGGGTGGGTGGTCATTTAATAGATGATCTTTCAAAAATAAGGACAAATAAATAAATAAACTTGGGGGAGATTCTGGTGTGGAGCACGGGGGATGGTTTGAGTGGAGTGCATTGTAGTGTGTCAGGTAAGTGCCGTTTTGTCGAATTGTGAATCATATGTGATGATAAATAAAGAAGTTATGGCAATTGAAGCAAAATGTTCAATTATCAAAGTATAAAAGGGGCCATAATTCTGTCAAAATGCTTGATACAGTTGTTTGCTCTTGTTTATAGATTGGGATCATGTTGGTAAAGAAGTATGCAAAATATGAAAGCAATATGTCAAAGGACATAGACACTATTTGAGGTGGTACGCAAAATTAAACATAGATTTATCAATAATATGCATATTCTAAGTATAAAAGGGGCAATTATTCTGCCAAAATGCTAGATACAGTTGTCTGCTCTTGTTTATTGATTGGGGTCATGTTGGTTAAGAAGTATGCAAAATATAAAAACAATATGTCAAAGGACATAGGAAATATTTGGGGTAGTACGCAAACTTTAACATTTGCACGCTAACGCTAACGGGAACGCCGACGCCGCGGTGAGTAGGATAGCTCCACTATATACATTTCATATATAATAGTCGAGCTAAAAAAAACATAGAGATGGCAAGTTTCAACCAAATGAGACAATTAAAACAAAAAAAAAATTAAATGATAGCAAAATGAAAAAAGTTATTTATTTCCACGCACGAAGTCCGCAAAAAGCAGAGGAACTATTACCAAAATGCTCAGCAAAAAAAACACCAAAAATATGGACAAGGGAAAAAAAATGCATAACTTTTGATCCAGCTAAGATATTTTTAAAATTCTTACCTGGAACCTGACTGGTACGAGCGATATGAAGAGGACCCGAAGCCTCCACGCGAGCCTATACGTGAGCCGCCTCCTCTTCCCCTACGACCCTCACATACTGAACCTGTGCATGGACAAAAGAAAGAGTAAGGTGAGTCCCACAACCCTCACATACTTCACCTGTGAATGGAAACAAGACAGAGTAAGGAGAGTTCTACGACCCTCACATACTTCACCTGTGAATGGAAACAAGACAGCATAAGGTGAGTCCCACAACCCTCACATACTGCACCTGTGAATGGAAACAAGACAGAGTAAGGAGAGTTCTACGACCCTCACATACTTCACCTGTGAATGGAAACAAGACAGAGTAAGGAGAGTTCTACGACCCTCACATACTGCACCTGTGAATGGAAACAAACCAGAGTAAGAAGAGTTCCACGACCCTCACATAATTCACCTGTGAATGGAAACAAGACAGAGTAAGAAGAGTTCCACGACCCTCACATAATTCACCTGTGAATGGAAACAAGACAGAGTAAGAAGAGTTCCACGACCCTCACATACTTCACCTGTGAATGGAAACAAGACAGAGTAAGAAGAGTTCCACGACCCTCACATACTTCACCTGGGAATGGAAACAAGACAGAGTAAGGCGAGTCCCACGACCCTCACATACTGCACCTGTGAATGGAAACAAGACAGAGTAAGGAGAGTTGTACGACCCTCACATACTGCACCTGTGAACGGAAACAAGACAGAGTGACTCATACGATCCTCACATACGGAACCTGTGAATGAACATAAGACAGAGTGACTAATACGACCCTCACTAACTTCACCTGTGCATGGACAAAAGAAAGAGTAAGGTGAGTCCCACAACCCTCACATACTGCACCTGTGAATGGAAACACGACAGAGTGACGCATACGACCCTCACATACTGAACCTGTGCATGGACAAAAGAAAGAGTAAGGTGAGTCCCACAACCCTCACGTACTGCACCTGTGAACGGAAACAAGACAGAGTGACTCATACGACCCTCACATACTGAACATGTGCATGGACAAAAGATAGAGTAAGGTGAGTCCCACAGCCCTCATATGCTGCACCTGTGAATGGAAACAAGACAGAGTAAGGTGAGTCCCACGACCCTCACATACTGCACCTGTGAATGGAAAAAAGACAGAGTAAGGAAAGTTCTACGACCCTCACAAACTGAACCTGTGAATGGAAACAAGACAGAGTAAGGTGAGTCCCACGACCCTCACATACTTCACCTGTGAATGGAAACAAGACAGAGTGACTCAAACGACCCTCACATACTAAACCTGTGAATGGACACAAGACAGAGTGACTCCTACGCCCTCACATACTGCACCCGTGAATGGAAACAAGACAAAGTAAGGCGAGTCCCACGATCCTCACATACTTCACCTGTGAATGGACACAAGACAGAGTGACTCAAACGACCCTCACATAATGCACCTGTGAATGGAAACAAGACATAGTAAGGCGAGTCCCCCGACCCTCACATACTGCACCTGTGAATGGAAACAAAACAGAGTAAGGCGAGTCCCACGACCCTCACATATTGCACCTGTGAATGGAAACAAGACAGAGTAAGGTGAGTCCCAGGACCCTCACATACTGCACCTGTGAATGGAAACAAGACAGAGTAAAGTGAGCTTTTGAGCTGCGCTCTTCAAAAATGTTGCTTAATGCATTTGTGTTAAGCTAATCAGGGATAACACTTTCTGCCTTTTCGCTAAGAGATAACCTTTCAACGAAAAATACCATTAAAGTGGAAAGTGTTGTCCCTGATAACTGGGACTACACTTTATGCACGAGAATTGACAAATGACCATAGGGTTCATGACACAAACACCTCCACCCTGTACCCAATTTGGATTGACCGTTTGCAAGTAATTTGCCAAAAAAACAACATTCCGTTAAGCAGTGGGTCCAAAAATGAAGTAGTTTTGTAATGATAAAAAATTCGGATTTTAATATCGAAAACCCATAAGGTAAAGATTCAAACCTCATGAAAACCTTCTGGGTAACAGTTAAAAAATAACATTCTGATCCAAGTGACATTTATCTAAACACTTTGACAAACATTTAAAATCCTGCCTTTTGAAGTTTTATTAATTTTTTCACTTTAGTTTTAGTGACTTCTGCTTAAACGTTTATTAGAACTGATTATCTGATTGATTTTTTTTATTGCTTAAAATTATTCATGACATCATTATTTGCTCAAGTATATTTTATTGTTCCCTAAACTAAATCTTGCAATAATTATTCGTGAATTTGTGTATGTATCCGTAAACATTGATTTTAAGATTGGGCAAACCTATCTTCACTGAGGGAAATTCAATATCCAAAGAACCTTTCCCTCAGAGGCAAGTGGAAGCTCTAATTACCATGTAAAAGTTCATTTAGATTGCAATAACAGATGATTCTCTGATGATAGTAAATTATGTCTTTGATCAGAAAGTCGCAAACCTTTAACCGTTTACCACTTAGAAGCAAAGTGAAAATGGCAATGAGTAACTCGCAGTCTGTTCAGGTTTTATGCTGTTTGCTACTCATAAATATCTTAGGATTGGAAATGAAGCCTTTAAAACTTGAATCTAATAATAAAGGTCTTCAATTTAATTTAACTTTCTAAGGCACTACACATGCGTAAAATATGTATCTAAGTGGTAAAGGGTTAAATGAACGGGTCCCTTGAAACACTACTTGTTAATGTACAACTATTGTCTGATGAATAAGCAGAAAAAAGAATCTGAATCTAGGACATCTAAACTCCGTGTAACAAACATGTTATTGGCTTCTACAACCCCGATCAATGAAGTCAATAATACATAAACTTTATGCTGGGTTTCAATGGAATAGTTGTAAATGTCATAAATAATTCATTTGTGCCTATGCTTTGCTTTATCAACAAATAAACAGTAAACACTCTGTAAATGATGACAGTAGCATATGGAACGCCGATGCTGCCTTCTGATGGCACTGGTCTTTATGTTCTGTGTATTTACTACGTTGTTTTGTGTAAACTACATATTGTCCTGTAGAAACATCATTTTGTTCTGTACATTTTTCTTTATGCTATGTGCATTTGCAATATCGTTTTGTACTATCGACATTTTGTTAGGTGCATACATCATTTTTTTCTGTGCATTCGTCATTATGTTGTGTGCATTTACCAACCCGTTTTGTACTAACGACATTTTGTTAGGTGCATACATCATTTCATTCTGTGCATTTGTCATTATGTTGTGTGTATTTACTAACTCGTTCTGTATTAACGACATTTCATTTAGTGATAACATCATATTGTGTGCATTTGTAATTATGTTGTGTGCATTTGTCATTATGTTGTGTGCATGTGTCATTATGTTGTGTGCATTTGTCATTATGTTGTGTGCATTTGTCATTATGCTATGTGCATTTGTCATTATGTTGTGTGCATTTGTCATTATGTTATGTGCATTTAGTAACTTGTTCTGTACTAACGACAGTTCGTTCTGTGAATTTGTCATGGTGTTATGTGCATTTACTAATTTGTTCAGTACAAACGACATTATGTTTTTGTGCATAAATATTTCCTTTTGTGCATTTTCATTATGTTATGTGCATTTACTTATTCGTTCTGTACTAACGACATTATGTGTTGTGCATACATCATTTCATTATGTGTCAACGTCGTTATCATGTTCGAATACATTACACTGGGAAATAAAAGAGATAACACCGGTGCGAAAAAAATGGCGAAAAATGTAACCACGTTGGAAGGCGCTCTCGCAGCTGTTGGCCTTAGCGCCATTTTAGCGAGATTTATTAGCGAAAAGATTGATTTCAAGATAATGAAAGAAATGTCTGATCGCGAATGTAGTAGAATCGGAGTGGAGACCATTGGGGATCGCTTAAAGTTGCGACAAATAGCGACTGATGGTAGTGATTCAGTTCATACAAGCCACAGTAGCACGCCAGCACCATCAGCAACAGGTAATTGTAATCGAGATAAATTTTACGAAGACAATTTAAATTTGATGTTAAGAAGTTGTTTTTTTCAATAATTATAATATTTGAAAGTTACATCCCTGGTTTGCGTCTAATACTGTCATAACGTATAGTGTAATATATATAGTGTAATGTATATATCTGTCAGTTACTGGCCGAGAAATGAAACTAAAGTGATTTCCAACAAATTAATTCATAATAAACGTGTTCATTTCGGTCTCAGATTTTACAATTCATTATAATGTTAAATAGCATAGACCTACTAGATCTACGTAATATACAAGAAACAAGAGCTGTCACCATAGGATGACTTATGCCCCCTATAAATGCTTGATAGAAGCTATGAGCTTTTCTCTAAACCTAAACGCAGATTTCGTAACCTATACGCGGACCCTAAGTTCAAGGTCAAGGTCACAGGGGTCAAAATGTGTGTGCGTATGGAAAGGCCTTGTCCATATCCACATGCATACCAAATATGAAGGTTATATCTCAAGGGACATAGAGGTTATGAGCATTTTTCGAAACCTAAACGCAGATTTTGAAACCTTAACGCGGACCCTAAGTTCAAGGTCAAGGTCCCAGGGGTCAAAATTTGTGTGCGTATGGAAATGCGTTTTCCATATACACATGCATGCCACATATGAAGGTTATAATTCAAGGGACATAGAAGTTTTGAGAATTGTTCGAAACCTAAATGAAGATTTCGAAACCTTAACGCGGATCCTAAGGTCAAGGTCACAGGGGTCTAATTTTGTGTGCGTATGGAAAAGCCTTGTCCATATACACATTCATGCCAAATATGAAGGTTATATCTTAAGGGACATAGAAGTTATGAGCTTTTTTCGAAACCGTAACGCAGATTTCGAAACCGTAACGCGGACCCTAAGTTCAAGGTCAAGGACACATGGTCGAATTTTTTGTGCGTATGGAAATGCCTTGTTTATTTACACATGCATAACAAATATGAAGGTTATATCTCAATGTACATAGAACTTATGAGCATTTTTCGAAACCTAAACACAGATTTTGAAACCTAAACGCGGACCCTAAGTTCAAGGTCAAGGTCACAGGGGTCAAAATGTGTGTGCGTATGGAAAGGCCTTGTCCATATACACATGCATACCGAATATGAAGGTTATATTTCAAGGGACACAGAAGTTATGAGCATTTTTCGAAACCTAAACGCACAGTGTGACGGAAAGACGGACAGACAGACGGACAGACGGACGGACCGTCCGATCACTATATGCCCTCCTTCGGGGGCATAAAAATAACGGATGTCAATAATTGCTATAAGTTTAGGTTTTATTCTTCAAAATTGTAATAGTCCAAATAGATTCATATCTAAATGTTAGTCAATTCATTTAAATTAAGTGTTTTTTTTCTTTCAAATTTAGATAAGTCTGAGGTTAATTATAGTTATAGCTACAGCTCCTGCTACAGCTATCTAAATATATTCATAGAAACATAAAATCTATATCACTTGTCAGCATAGATCTAGTAATGCCCTATATGTCACATTTATCTCATCGAAATATGTTTTACTATTTCTACTTTTTCTTGATGAATTGCTTTCACTTTCATTACCTCGATAATAGGCACAGATTTTACTTTTTCATTTCAATGTGTTATAATGAAATTCATCAGTAGGGGCTATCATATCAATTATGATAATTGTTTCTATAAAATTTGTATATTTTACAATGTCTTCTTTGCATTATTATTCTAATGAAAATATATTCTTTATGGTAGTTTTTTTATAAATCATCCCATTAAAACGAAAATCTGCGCATAATTTCATTAAAATTTTAAAGAATAAAACCTTAACTTATAACAATTAATTATTGACATCCGTTATTTTTTTCTTGTACATGACGTAGATCTAGTAGGTCTATGATCTTTAAAATTAGAAAGAAATGTAAAATCTGAGACCGAAATGAACACGTTTATTATGAATTTATTTGTTGGAAATCACTGTACTTTCATTTCTCGGCCAGTAACTGACAGATATATACATTACACTAACTTCCCCACATTCTTCATACAACATTACGTCTCATTTCGCCACATTACGTAGAAATGTATACATTAGTGTATTGAGGTGTACACACCGAATTTTACGCCCCTGAGAATGACTAGAACAAAACGATGTAACACATTATGGCAGTATTAGACGCAAACCAGGGATATAACTTTCATATATTATAATTATTGAAGAAAAAAAACTTCTTAACATCAAATTTAAATTTCCTTCGTAAAATTTATCTTGATTACAATTACCTGTTGCTTATGGTTCTGGCGTGCTACTGTGGCTTGTATAAACTGTATCACTACCATCAGTTGCTATTGTTCGCAACCTTAAAGGGGCCGTCCAACAGATTTTGGCATGTATTGAAGCATGTTATTAAATGCTTTATATTGATAAATTTAAACATTTTACCTAAAAATCTCCAGTAAAAAAACAAGAATACAATTTTAAGAAAGGAAAAAAAGTAACCTTCAACAGGGCTCGAACCACTGACCCATGGAGTCCTGGAGTTAAAAGTATCCCGCCTAGACCACTCGACCATCCATGCCCATGCTTTGAGCGGATGTATTTTTTACCTACATGTAAAGAAATCCTCGTAGTTTTCCAAAATATAACAACAACAACAGAACTTTACAAATTATTCGTTTCGCGTCGCACGTCGCTTTATAATTTCCAGGTTTTCAAGTTGTAATAAAGATGCATATAATGGATATTTAAGAGCATGATAAATGGTCATTATTACTATTTCCTCAAAAATATCATAACAAAAACGAAAATTTGCGAATCTGAAACAACTTTTTTTAATTTTGTCAATTTACCAATCTGTTGGACGGCCCCTTTAAGCGATCCCCAATGGTCTCCACTCCGATTCTACTAAATTCACGATCAGACATTTCTTGCATTATCTTGAAAGCAATCTTTTCGCTTATCAATCTCGGTAAAATGGCGCTAAGGCCAACAGCTGCGAGAGCGCCTTCCAGGTCATAATATACTAAATAGTTTCCCTATATAATTCAATGTAAAAGCGACAACTTTAAGCGAAAATAAATGCAACATTATGCACATAGAGACCCAGATAACCATACCTTTTCTTAAAGGCCATTCTAAGCGGAATCGATTTATGCAATAAAAAAGATATGTCATGCTCAAACCAAGAAAGAACTTGACACGAATCAAAAACGACTGTTTTTGCAACTTTTTTTTTCGGCCGTTTCTTAGTGGAATGTAATCTTTGTCAGTGCAATGCTTTACTGTATCGACAATGTTCTCGCGCCAGCGAAACAGGTAAACATGAGAGAATGATCTCTCCAATACACTACATAATTACATGTAGTGGTTTAAAACTGTTGAATGAGGTTAATAGGTATTATCAACATTTGGTCATGCTTATCAGCAACTGTAATAAGTAGTCCCTTAACACCACACAATCACACATGCATGAATATTTTACCATCTGCAGGTCAAGAACCTGCTTATATAATACAGTTTTATACTAAAAATATAATTTAATAAATGTTTAAAGCCCTGTTTAAGCATGTATTGATTCTTAGTTTTAATACTATCTTTCCTTGTGATTTACATTATCTTTTAATTAACATAATCTAATAAATGTTCTTGTAATTTACATAATCTTGTAATTTTCATAATTTAATAAATCCGAAGAATATAATTTAATAAATGTTAAAAGTCCTGTTTAAGCATTTATTGAATCTTAGTTTTAATACAACCTTTTCTTGTAATTTACACAATCTTGTAATTTACATAATTTAATAAATGTTCTTTTAATTTACATAATCTTGTAATTGACATAATTTAATACATATTAAAAGCCCCGTTTAAGCATTTATTGATTCTTAGTTTTAATACTATCTTTTCTTGTAGTTTTTAGCTTATATATGTTCAGAACCTTAACGGCAGTATGTTACATATGTGTTTTTTTACGCATAAATTTGGTCTTTACATAAAGAAATAATTAATATCATTGAAATCTTTTCATCAAATCCTGAAACTTTGCAATTAGGAACACAACAATAAAACACCATAATAACAGAGGAATGTATACAAGTCAGTGATACACTGATATGTACAGCTGGCTGACAAAATCTCTGTTTACCTGTTTCCATTCACTGGCGTTATCTTGTCGATACAGTGTATAATCTTCAAGTTTATCATATTTCAGGGATTCAGTAGTGAACACTTACTCTACTCTTATATCCGAAAGATAAAACCCGAACAATAGTTTGAAGTGTAAAACATGCCTTCCTGTCAACTAGGATATTTTTTTTAAGAGTACAGCCCTACATGAAACGATTATTTAGTATACTCAACGTATTTTTTTTCGCACCGATGTTATCTCTTTTATTGCCCAGTGTAATGTATCCGAACATGATAACGACGTTGGCACAAAACGAAATGATGTAAGCACAAAACATAATGTCGTTAGTGCAGAACGAATTAGTAAATGCACATAACACAGTGAAAATGCACAAAATGAAATAATTACATGTATACACAAAACATATTGTCGTTTGAACAGAACGAATTAGTTAATGCACATAACAAAATGACAAATTCACAGAACGAACTGTCGTTAGTACAAAACAAGTTACAAAATGCACATAACATAACGACAAATGCACAGAACATAATGACTAATGCACACAACATAATGAAAAATGCACACAACATATTGACAAATGCACACAACATAATGACAAATGCACACAAAATAATGACAAATGCACACAACATAATGACAAATGCACACAACATAATGACAAATGCACACAACATAATGACCAATGCACACGTCATTATGACAAATACACACAACATAATGACAAATGCACACAACATAATGACAAATGCACATATCATAACGACAAATGCACACACAATAATGACAAATGCACACAACATAATGAAAAATGCATACAACATAATGACAAATGCACACAACATAATGATAAATGCACACAACATAATGACAAATGTACACAACATAATGACAAATGCACACAACATAATGACTGAAAAATTCACACAACATAATGACAAATGCACAGAACGAAATGATGTATGCACTAAATGAAATGTCGTTAATACAGAGCGAGTTAGTAAATGCACACAACATAATGACAAATGCACAGAACGAAATGATGTATGCACCTAATAACATGTCGTTAGTACAAAACGGGTTGGTAAATGCACTCAACATTATGACGAATGCACAAAATGAAATGATGTATGCACCTAACAAAATGTCGTTAGTACAAAACGATATTGCAAATGCACATAGCATAAAGAAAAATGTACAGAACAAAATGATGTTTCTACAGGACAAAATGTAGTTTAGACAAAACAACTCAGTAAATGCACAGAACATAAAGACAAGTGCCATCAGAAGGCAGCATTGACGTTTCATAGTAGCATGGTATGTAAGACCAGTTTTATTGCTCTATAAATCAACTACAATATACACACTGTACATGATGACAGTAGCATGGTATGTAAGACCTGTTTTATTGCTCTATACTAATAAATCAACTACAACATACACACTGTACATGATGACAGTCACATGTTACTTTAAACCAGTTTTCTTGCTTTATAATAAATGAAGTACACTGTAAAACTATATAAAAATGCATAGTGTTTATTTCTGCAAAATAGTTAAAACACAATATCAATACAACGTGCAGTGTTTTTTTTGTCATTCAAAATCAGGTCCGGTTATCGGCTCCATTCCCAATGGAAAAAGTATATATTTTTCCCAAATGGGAGCTAAAAATTCCCAATGGAAGGTTTCCAAAATAAATATTTTTTTTAGATCTCAATATAATGTTCAACTCCCATCCATATAAGTTCAACCTTAGCAAATATAATACTGAAAACACTTGTATTCCCTATTTTTAAGCATTTTTAGCAAAACAACAACAACACTAATTTCCCAATTTTAGTCAAATGCCGCAAATTTTCCCAATCCAAAGGGACCCGGCCCCATTCTCAAAATGGTGAAAAAAACACCGACGTCATTGTATCTATTTAATTTTCTAGATGTGTTCCATTTGTGTGTGTTTTTTTATTTATTTATAAATTTTGCTACTATCAAAGGCTAGTTATTGCAAAATCACAAACCTCTACCTGAACTTACTAAATATGTTCTGGTCAATACAAAAACATAATAGTTCAACTAGTTCAACTCGTTTAAACAAAATACATAATTGTTGGTCTGTCAAGAGCGTACAATTGCAATCCCCACCTTGAACTGACCACACACAATTTTGCTTGAGGTAAAGATCATTAAAAAAATACTTCCCTCATTCGGCAAATCATCCATTAACAGTAATACTTTAGTTTAACCAATATTTACAATTGTAAACGGATAAGATATAGAATAACAAGTTTCGCTCTCGGTTATCAATACTTAAATCATGTGCTTTTATTTCAATCAAACTTTCAAATGACTTTCCTTATAATTTAATTTAATGGTTTTTAATCTTTTTAACATAGTAACGCGAATTTTGCGATGTCATTTTGTTTGTTTAATGGTGAGGTTGATTGGCCGCGCTTAAACTAATGCATTGGTTGCAGCACTCCAGTTTCAAAATTTTAATCGATTCACGTTTGTAATCAATTAAAACAAGCGACGCCAGTTAAACGATTAGTAAACAAAATTTGCGAATTCTGATTGAACAAGAGATGTGTTTGTCAGAAACACAATGCCCCCTATTGCGCCACTTTGAAGCCATATATTTGACCTTTGACCTTGAAGAATGACCTTGACCTTTCACCACTCAAAATGTGCAGCTCTATGAGATACACATGCATGCCAAATAATAAGTTGCTATCTTCAATAATAAAAAAGTTATGGGCAATGTTAAAGTTTTCGGACGGACGGACAGACTGACTGACTGACGGACAGTTCAACTGCTATATGCCACCTTACCGGGGGATAAAAACTGTGAAACGAAACGTATTTTTAAATTGTGAAATGGCCGTTTTTGACAGTTTTGAGCACACAAATTCTGTTTTTAACAGTTTAAAATGGTCATTTTTGTAAAAAAAAATGCGGACTTGTTAGATTTGTGAATTGTCCGTGTCAAAATTGTGAAATGTCCGTCTACTGCCAGTCTAAAAGAAGAAAAAAAAGCCCTGAGGGTAGCTAAAATGTCCACATTTTATTAGTTTCTTATTATGTATGTAACCAAGATAAACAAACTGCGTGTGAATATCTGGGAATTACATTTGTGAATGTCTTGTAGTGAAATAAGGTCACTTCAAACAGCCTTGCTGTTGGGCTAACTCTTTAGTGGTAAGTGGCTGATAACTGCCTGGGAGACCCTGGTTCCATATTCAATTTGAGCTTATGATTTTTCACTTTAGTATCTTTTAACAAAAAGGTTCTCACTGAAAATAGGTTGAGATGAGATTATATTGCTTAAATGATCAACAATGTATCCTTTATTGAGCAAATGGCATAAGATTTTTAACATTAAAATTTGATCTGAAGTGCAAAGTCTTAAGAACAACTTTAGTTCTGGCTACCATCACATGAAGTGTTTTTTTTTAAAGTTTGAGCGACATTAACAGTAGTGAATATTATGACACCTGTTTACAGAAGTTTCTTCAGCTAGAATAACTAAGGCTTATATTTCGTTAAGCACTTCATAAAACAGGCACCTTTTATAATTGTACATTCTTACAGTAAAAAACTTATGATATCTACTGCAGTAGAATTAACTGCACACAGTGCAGAATCAATGGGTTATTGCAATAATTCAACTCTCAGTTTTATAACCCAAAGGGTTGCTGAGAGTTGAAATGTGCTGTCTATTGTCCTTATATGCAAAATGTGTTAACCTCTGCAAGGGCTAAGGAACACTGATACTGCAAAAATTATCAACGTTTACCTGTCTAAAGCACAAACTCATGCAAATGGTACCATTAAAGCAAGAAATAATTGCTCTTTATTTACTTTGTTATTCTTTCGTACGTTCTATCCACCATATTGGAAGACTGTTTTAATATCTTGCCAACTTACGGTATCGCTATCGGTTAGGTCGCAGTACACCAATCTTTTGCACATCGTGATATTTTATGTAGCCAATAGTCAATAACGACATAAATTTAAATGTCAAAAAGAAAAGTGTGTTAAAACATCATCGTGTTTTTAGGGTGCATGTAAAGAATAACTTCCGTAGGTTGCCATTCAGGTAAATTTAATGTGTTTTTGAAGTTTATTTTTTGCTTTCCTTAATTGGTAACCAACGGGGGTTTACACAAGTGGTGGACAGAATGTTAACACACTGTTAAGAACTTTATTTTTTCAAAAATCTCAAGTTAATGAAAAACATAAGCAAAAATCTTTAGTGCATAAAATACATTTTTTTTTTGCAGTTTGTGTTGATATCTTTATTTTTAGATTTAAGAATAAATCATTGAATATGTCTAAACTGTCAACAGGGTGCCAAAATTTCATGTTGCATACAGCATAACCGTGTACACGAATGCCTTACACATCGAATTTTTGGCCAAGAACATAGGCTTATTAAATGATGATATTCTGATGTATTTTACATTGCCGTAAGCAGCATAATAAATGTCTTTTATAATTATGCACTAGTTTAAACTCTTAAGCAAAAATGTTTGAAAAAGTTATTCGAAGAAAAGCAACACATACGGGTGTGTGTACGTCCATTGACATTCAATTGTTAACCCCACAAAGTCACGTTATCCTGCACCCTGGTACAGAAGTACGGACTGACCTTTGACAACATCTATCAGAAACATGTATTTTGAAATACACTCACTGTCTGAAAATGAGTGAGGTAAATGAAAGATGAGCTTTCAAGCTTTCATTAAATGTCCAAACTAAAGACAAAAGTTAAATACAGAACTGTTTATAAGTTGTTTATGAGTTAAAAAACAGTAAAGTCAATCACAAACACCATTTCTAACTTACAAAATATCGCGAAACCTAAGATAATCGAAATCCAAACACTCGGATTCATTTTCGGCCTTCACCGGGATGGATCTATATACCTGAGCTACGTTCGTTGATAAATACCCCAAGCTATTTTGGTTGAAATCGAACGAATAACACAGGGGCGTATGTAATGGGGAGGCAGGGGAGGCGGCCGCCTCCCCAATATTTCGGCTAGTCATCGTTATATAAATAAAACGTAAAATCCCCCAAAATCGCCGCCCCAAAACCAGTATTTTTGTAATCACGCGCCGTCAATGCAGAAGCCATGTGTCCCCTCTCCGTCTGCTCCGAGGTTGCCAATAGTGATGTGTCAATATCCCTTGTTAGGTGTCATAAACCAGGGGCCCGGGTAAATGTCATTACGTTAGTTGTTTTATTGTTCTTTTCCGTGATTGCACTGTCGGTGTTTTGATTAAGGACAGTCTTTTCTTTTAATTTTAATTGATCGCTTTAATTCAAAGGTAACTGCCACTTAAAACAATTTTGAGTTAATATACGCGTGAAAACATTAATTTGATTGAAAATATTTTGTTCTCTTAGTATAACAGTTATTATTTGATTAGAAATTATTGAAACAATATCATATATGTAATTGTTTAATGTTCAAAATGAGTATTCCTAATCAGCCTCGAAGTTTTGCTTTTCCTAAGCGTACATTTGGGAAGAAAACGCCAGAACAGCCTTCATTCCAAATCAAGTTGGTTTGATTCGTTCACATGTCTCCACTACGATGAGGTATGTATATTAGTATTAACTTTCAATTTGCGACCGTTCTTACTTTTCATGAACCTAACGTCGATCTAAATACAAACGAAATTTAGAAAAAAAATACAAATAACACTCGTATTGTTGCTTTATAATGGTCATTAATATTTAACTCAAAATTTATTACATTAACAATGTTATTCTTTTCAGAGCCGGGACCGTGCGTCCGCCTCCCCAATGTTTGGAGGTTATTTACGCCCCTGTAACAAGTTCACATGACCTGTCGACACTTACAAGTCAGTGCTACTCGACACAGTTTAAATGAAGGCCTGATATTGTGAGCATTTGTAACAGTGTACAGAGGAAAACAGTTGTGTATGTTCATCTGTCTGGTTTCCGTAAATTTTTCTTACTCTGTCTAAATTTAAATATAGTTTATAACAAACACATAACTTGTATGGTGCTATATAATTAGGTTATTATAATAACTTAAAAGGGGCTGGTCAGGACATCAATGCACCTGTCCTGTTTTAAATATATGTTTGAAAAACAATACCGATTAAATGCAATCACTTTAAAGAAAGCACTGCCAAAGACACTGTGCCGTTTGAAAACGTATTCCATGACCATATTCTAAATTGTTAGAGAGTTTGTGGTAATGTATTCCTAAACCTACTAGATTTTGTGTGTTGTCGTTCCAATTTTTCATTACTTTCACTTGAATAAAATATAAATAACTTGCATATTTCACAACAGTGACTAAACATAGTCCTCCCGGACGCGGAATGTCGTTAGGAACAATGCCTGTCTGTTGGAATGTGGAATGTTATTAGAAACAATGCCTGTCTGTTGGAATGTGGAATGTCATTAGGAACAATGCCTGTCTGTTGGAATGTGGAATGTTATTTTTGTTATCTCTGGTGGAACAGTATATGTCAACAGACAGACAGACAGGCAGACAGACAGACACACAGACACACATATAGACATACAGACAGACAGACGGACAGATGACAGACAGACAGATGACAGACAGACAAACAGACTTAAACTGTGATTCCGTTAAAGAAAAAAAAACTTTACTTGAAAACGGGGGTATAATAACGTACAATTTAAAATTTAAATTAATCAATAAGCGCGTACATATTACGTCAGTAATAAATGTGTATAACACTCTTATTCAGATGAATTTAAAATGATAATAAAAATGGTTGTCGTTCTTTACGGATATATCAAGGGCCCTTTTCGTTTCTCACGAAAGTTGTCAATATTATAACGTTCATACTTTTGTAAATATCAATGATAATACAAAGGTTGTTCTTTCCGGGCATTGAAAGCACTATGATCTTTAAAAAAATCAACAAGTTAACGCCAAAAATTGCATTGTCTACAAAAGTAGCATGCTATTTGATGCTTTCCCAGTTTCCGGATATCCTAATATAAAAATAGACACTAGCGTTGCGTAAACAAGTGCACTTTGCGATCAGCACATAAGTTAGTCGTGAAGACGCAGCGATTACCTGTAAATAAACTCTGATATTCACACACGCGTAAACAAGTCGTACTGATGTATTG
Organism: Dreissena polymorpha; assembly: GCF_020536995.1. Lineage (NCBI taxonomy): Eukaryota > Metazoa > Mollusca > Bivalvia > Myida > Dreissenidae > Dreissena > Dreissena polymorpha. The sequence goes on along the minus strand of NC_068364.1, from coordinate 18,252,852 downwards.
ACGTCACGGTATGTGTACAGTTGATACCTACCGTAATACATCGACTATCTCCGGAAACGTCCATACAATAGATGCAACATTCTGGACCCGACCGGCTTTTTATTGCATAAACCACTATTTACGGAGACTCCGGAGATGGACGAAGTGTTACGATTGATAGATGCAATTAATCGTCTATTGATCCGCAGTCCAGTGAATAATACGTAAGTTTGGATTTAGATAGTGGTAAGTACATTTTCAACACGTGTGTTAACCTCGATAGATCGCTTATACAATATCAGAAATGCGGTCTTTCAAAATAATTTTAGGGCTTGTAATTTTATAGCTAATGCTGATGTGGTTGACGGTTTTGTTGCTGGTCTTGTGCTTTTGCATCTGCTACTGCTTATGATGACGTTTGCGAGGGTGACGATGAAGAAGAAGATAATGATGATTGTGAATGCGGCGGTGATGATAATGATTACGGTGATGATGTTGAGATAACGACGATTAAAGCCCAAGTCTCATTATTGCCGGTAGAGCCCGGTCCATCCCGGTTTGCTAACGCCGGTCGACCGGCGAAAACCGGGATGATTCGTAGAAATTTTTTAACGCGGTCACACTATTTCCCGAAGCCGCCCTGGTTGAAGCCGGTAAACAACCCGGCAGAGTCCCGGTAAACCCCGGACTAGCTATGGTTTATCCCGGTGAAGCCCCGGCAAAGCCCCGGCTGTCGCCGGTAATGCCCCGATGGAGCCCCGGTGAAAGCCGAAAGCGTCCCGGCAGAGCCCCGGTGTACCGTAACTTCGCCGGTAGAGCTACGGCAACGCCCCGATTTAACCCTGATCGTCGCCGGTAATGCCCCGGCGGAGCCCCAGTGAATGCCGGTGGCGTCCCGGCAGAGCGCCGATTTACTGATGTACCGTAACTATACCGGGACTCTGCCAGCATTAAACGAGATGTGCCGTAGCTCTGCCGGGTCTGCATGGGCCCCGGTGGAGCTACGGTGCCGTCTCGGTTGTTCACGGTGACGTCCCGGTTGTTCCCGGTGCCGCATCGGTCGTTGCCGGTCCTTCCCGGTGACTGCCGGTTTTAATACTTTCCCGGTGGAGCCCCGGTTGCCTCCGGTTCGTCCCGGTCGTCCCCGGTGAAGCCCCGGTTCATCCCGGTAGAGCCCCGGTTCATCCCGGTAGATCCCGGATCACGCACCGTGGCTCCATCGGCATCATATTGAGACTGGGACTTAAAATGATGATAAAGATGATGATGATGATGATGATGATGATGATCATGATGATCATGATGATGATGATCATGATGATCATGATCATGATGATGACGACGAGGACGACGACGACCACGATGACGACGACGACGACGACGATGATGATGATGATGATGATGATGATGATGATGATGATGATGATGATGATGATGATGATGATGACGACGAGGAGGAGGAGAATGATGAGGAGAAGTTAGAATAACATAAAACCAGTTATAAGTATCGCAAAGCTTTTATTTCGTATCTAATATGAAATTAAGCTTACGCGATACTAATGATGCATTTTACTGATGTTTTAATGAACACATGTACAAACAACGTAATTACACAATATGACTAGATCAACTCATCCGACCTAAAAAAGTGCAACAATCTAAAAGCAATTAAAGCATCTTACAAGTAAAAGCTTAACCGAAGCCAATTGCTAGGATACAATCATAAAACACATATTTCCATCATTATATTTACAATGAAAGCAGCTTCGGAACAGAGAAAAATACATACATTTTAGATGTTAGTCTTTGATTATTAATCGCATATAGGTGAATAACACATTTAAATTATAAAATAAGGTGGGTGGGAAAAAGTTGGGAGAAAGCTGTGCAAACTTCACGATGTTTTCATTGAAGCAGTAGTAGGCGCCCACTAAACATGCTCACAAAGTGCACATTCGTTTCAGATGCATGAAACAGTTTATATATAGATCTCTTACGATGTGACACTGAAATGAAATTCCTACACTTTATATATTTTTTTATGAAATTTATTCATGGAAAATGATGACTATCGGGTAGTCGGTAATAAAATTATTAAAATAACACAATATGGGCCGATTTTTGAACATACTATTGTTATAATGATAGCATTCCAACGATTTTAACCTTCAATAATCTTCTTGTGTTTTTGAAAAACGTTTTCTTAGTATTTAACGTAAACATATACAAGGTAAGTAACTTCGAAAAGCACAATCTGGTTAACTTAAGAAGAGTTGTCGTTCGCTAATAAACGCGGCTAAAAATCGGCGGACTGACGGTGGATAAAAATCACATATAACACGTGAGCACTTATATTTTAAATAGGAACAAAAATCCTTATTCATCAAAAACTCGTAAACTTCAATTCACTTTCATTAAATAATGTACAGTCTAGTGACCCATGCGCGAAACTAACAACAACTGTCGAATATTGCACTTATGTCTCTGCCACGTGTTAACAAAAATGCTTTATGAGAATTTCACACTGATGAAATCAGTTTTTAAATTAGATGGATAACAATAAACATAAGCAATTTCCCAGCGATACCTCATACATAAAAATAACTCAATTTCAGAACTGTCTACATTCATACTTTTCATTAAACATGAATTACGAAATCATCTAAATTGGTACAGCAAAAGCATCACATATCTTTTAACCTAATATCTGTTTTATCTTAGCTGTACATATTAAAAGCATATTAAAAATGCCATAGGTAAAAATGCCAGAGGATAAAATGCCAGAAGTAAATTGGTAAAATGCCAGAGGTAAAAAGCCATTGGTAAAAATGCCAGATGTTATTTAGTAAAATAGAGTTTTGAGCAATTTTTTTTCAGGATGTTGAGTATTGTAGGAATTACATTTTATTGCTTACGTTACGGAAACATTTTTTTAATTGAACATGTTATATTCCTTTTAAAAGCTGTTAATTTTTTATTGTTGGAATTGAATCATTTGATTTTTGAGGACAATAAATTATTAAAGCAATGTGACAAACAAGCAGGGTTTTGATGGTGATTATGTTTACATTTATTATTAAATGAGACCAGAAAATATGTATTGATACGTCTAGCTTATTTCTGTATTAAAGCATTTAAACTTAGAGCCGATAATATAAAGATTTATTAGAGAGTTAATTTTTTCCCACCACTGAAATTTTGTATATAATATCTAACTGCATATCGCTTTTGGTACTATTACCGAAAGCGCGCGCTCTCAGTAAATCTAGAGATCCGAAATTAAAGATGCAAATGTGTCTTGGTTTGTTCTTGCATTTCTTGTCGACCTTTATTGCTAGCTGAAAGTTTATACATTTTTTTTCAAGACATTGAGGGGTATGCAAATAAGTCAATGTTATTGACTCTATCTAATATATCCAATATTAATTATCCTATTGCTCATTAAACATAATGAATAAATTACGGGAAAAAAACTAAATTACAGTCTAAATTTAGAATAAATATAGCATGTTCAATTAGTAAAAAAATGTAATAAGTAACATAAACATAGAATGTTATTCCATCAATACCGGTTCTAAATATCCTTAAAAATATTGCCCAAAACTCTATTTTACTATAAAGCATCTGGCATTTTTACCTCTGACATTTTTACCTATGGCATTTTTACCACTTTACGTCTGGCATATTTACCCCTGGCATTTTTACCTCTGGCATTTTGCCTATGGCATTTTTACCTCTGGCATTTTTACCGCACATCACTAGTACGTATCTAAACAGACCCTTTTCACAATAGGCCAAAATTGATAAGAGCGCAAAGTCACGTGACTTGTAGAACTCCAGAACGAGGCTGAACGTGTATAAATTTCCAATATACCAGCGCAACGCCGCATCATACTGCTGGAGCGTGCTCGTCGCGACCGAGGCCAGGAGCCGCCTGCTGAAGATCGACTGTGGTGGCCTGATCTTCTGCGGATGGCTCAGCAAATCCAGCTGATTCCGTCACCCTCGAGCCGGACGTCTTCCGCACTGCTGGGATTGCTGTCTTCTCCAAGATGCAGCGGACTTGTCACCCGCTGTCTATCGTCGAGAGCTCGCTGACCCAGACCTGCCAGAGGTCCCGTCTGTAGAGGGACGGGTATAGTGGGACAGCAAGACCACCAGTGTGGAGGAAATACGGGGCGGACCAGAACAGGCTTCTTTCCTGGAGAGGTAATGAAGCGTGCCTGGAACTTCGAGGGGGTGGCCTTATAGAGGGACCCCGGGACAGCGGTACTCAGTACGCTCAACGCACTGGGGAAACTGTCTCGGGGACGAAGACGACGGCCGGTGACAGCGAGAGGGGCCATAAAGGCAGAGTTGCTTGCTTGCACTCCTTTTGTGGAGCTGCGTACAGACAAGAATTTGTCTTTGAATTGTCAACTACCAGTGCACGTTAAGGTCTCATTGGCCACCGTGCACTGGTATATTTGGATCTAAATTATATCTTTGGCGAATACCCGGGAAGCCGGGGTAAATTTGACCCACTTTGGCTCAAAATTAATCTTTTTCCCCTGAAAGGTCACAGGGGCAGGTCGGACCATAAAGACTTCGTGAAGGGGCCGGTAGGACCTGAAAATAAAATCTGATTTAAAAAAAAAAAAGCAACGCCGCATCTGATTTCAACCTTTCACTCTTTTGAACATTTGACGATGTAACGACTTAGAAAACAAAATATGGCATTGTCAGAATAAGTTAAAAATATGCACTTCACATATATTGTCAAGACATTAAATAAATTGTCTTGATTAAAGTAGGCCCCTACTTGTTTTTTTTTCATTCTTTCACACATTTGACACGCTTTGTTATAGCTTTTTTTATCGCGCTGTTTGAATAAAGATCTATCTTGTTTATTGATACATCTGTGGTTTAATAGCCCCTGTGTTCCGGATAAACCCATTATCTCGTTATGATCATTTACAGTGCCAAGTTACAAATACTAAATAACAGCATGGCGTCATAAACCACCCGTGGTAGATGCCTGGTCATTGAACACCATGTATGGTACCCCAATGTCTTATTGTGGTAGAAGTATTACGTAGTCATTTCTAAGACTAATGTAACGCCAAATACTCAAACTAAATACTGTATAAATATTAGCCAGTTTAATTATAATAATACAGTGAATGCTCGACATTCGTCCTTACAGACCTAGCCAATTTTTCACACAGGCGGACATTTGTTACTATGTTTTTTGACAACCTGAACAATCGTGTCTTCGTTTTTTGACAATGCGGATAATGGTTCCTACATAATTTTGACAGCCCGGACATTCGTCCTTCGTTATTTGGACAGCCCGGAGATTCTTTCCTGAATAATTGCTATCCCGGTCATTATTATCACATTTTATCAAAAAACTATGAGACTCTGGGCATTTTATCCGGTTTTTTTATATGTCGTTATTAAAAAATCATATTTTCTCACATTTTATGTTATACTTTATATTATTGTAAGATTTTATCGCGATCATGAGAATGATAACGTTAAAACATAATCGAATATATCGACTTACACTGAGATCTGTAATTTGCCAAATCTTGCAGAAATCTGGGCGTTAAAACTATGTAGGAGTATATATATCCGGTCTGTCAAAATAATGTTGGAACGATTGTCCGGGATGTCTAAATAGCGTGGGAATGAATGTCCGGGTAGTTAAAACAACGTATGAACAAATGCCCGCCTTGTCAAAATTAGCGTAGGAACGATTTTCCTTGTGAAAGAATTTTTTGATACATAATTAAGTGCTTAATACTTATAAATACATTTGAAATATTTATAAGCTTTTATGCTAAACACGAAACCTATTTAGCGGGTACCGCTAAAATAAAATTCCGTCATAACATATAGTCTTATAAAGAATGTTCGTAAGTATATGGAAGAACACAATTAAAACAAGCTTTTTCATTGACCACAACAATGTTAAAGAATGTTTCCGAAAAATAAAGACACACACACACACACACACACAGGAGAGACTTTTGACATGATGTGACATATATTTATCACTCATAATCATGTTTAAAGAGAAATCAAGTATATGCATAGACAGTTCAGTTTGCTCCACGTTTGTTTTTTCACCTGTATAAAAGAATTCTTCAATATTGTCTTTCACTGTTAAAGAACATTTATTAAAGTTAAACGAATAATGACACAACATTTAAATAGTTCACTTGCTTTGCTTTTTCTATTGCTTTTTCTTATGATTTAGTCAACACACATTTTACACGTTCGATCGTTCCTGAAAAATATTACAGACCAACAAACATACCTTTGAGAATTAAAGGTATATAAAAACGTTTTTATTATACGACTTTTTAATAACTTTGTTTTGTGCAATTATCAATGTTTATTCTTCAGATCACATTTGCTCTTATGACAATGGGTATTTTGAATTTGAATCAAGATTAAATAAAATGTATATACGTGTATACACTAGTGGTACAATATACTATGGCTTTGAAATATGACCTAGGTGTAAGAATGTTTATTTCATAACCACTCATCAATTTATTGACTAAACAACACATCCATTTATGCATATGTTTGCCGAAATTGTAACCAGTGTCAGTGCTCATTAAAATCCCGAATGTAATAAATAACAAGGGCTGTTTGTAAAACATGCATGCCCCATATGGGCTGTCAGTTGTAGTGGCAGCCATTGTGTGAATATGTTTTTTGTCACTGTGACCTTGACCTTTGACCTAGTGACCTGAAAATCAATAGGGGTCATCTGCCAATCATGATCAATGCACCTATGAAGTTTCATGATCCTAGGCCTAATTATTCTTGAGTTATCATCAGGAAACCATTTTACTGTTTCGAGTCACTGTGACATTGTCCTTTGACCTAGTGACCTGAAAATTAATAGGGGTCATCTGCCAGTCATGATCAATGAACCTATTTAGTTTCATGATCCTAGTTGTAAGCATTCAAGAGTTATCATCCGGAAACCATTTTACTGTTTCGAGTCACCGTGACCTTGACCTTTGATCTAGTGACCTGAAAATTAATACGGGTCATCTGCGAGTCATTATCAATGTACCTATAAAGTTTCATGATCCTAGGCATAAGCGTTCTTGAGTTATCATCCGGAAACCATTTTACTGTTTCGGATCACCGTGACGTTGACCTTTGACCTAGTGACCTGAAAATCAATAGGGGTCATTTGCGAGTCGTGATCAATGTACCTATGAAGTTTCATGATCCTAGGCCTAAGCGTCATTGAGTTATCATCCGGAAACCATTTACTATTTCGGGTCACCGTGACCTTGACCTTTGACCTAGTGACCTAAAAATCAATAGGGTTCATCTGCGATTCATGATCAATGTACCTATGAAGTTTCATGATCCAAGGCATAAGCGTTCTTGAGTTATCATCCGGAAACAATTTTACTATTTCGGGTCACCGTGACCTTGACCTTTGACCTAGTGACCTCAAAATCAATAGGGGTCATCTGCGAGTCATGATCAATGTACCTATGAAGTTTCATGATTCTAGGCCTAAGCGTTCTTGAGTTATCATCCGGAAACCATCTGGTGGACGGACGGACATAGAGACGGACGTACATACGGACGGACCGACTGAGCAAAACAATATACCCCCTCTTCTTCGAAGGGGGGCATAAAAATCAACTGGATTATAATCATCGATATGCTCCGCCATCTATACACGTTCAGCCTCGTTCTGAAATTCGACGCGTCACGTGATATCTAAAAATAGCAACAGCGGTAGTAGGTTATATTACACTAATTCCGATTCCCATAGGGTCCCATTATAAAACTGACAACTTTCACAGCATTTTTCTTGCCTTTTCGACGTATCAATTTTTCCGAACCTGGTATCATTTTAAAGATGGATCTGTCCTCTTCCAATAATTGCAATCAAAAACATACCGTCTCGCAACTTCTAAGAAAGTAAATCGCTGTCGAATGAACCCACCGTAGAAAAACGTGTTTCGGAATCCTAATTTCGACAAAAGCCCCACACAATAGAAAACACACCCTCAAAAGTCCATCTTTTTAGTTAGCTTCCAATCCAAGGCATCAAAGTACTCCAGACACATACAGGATATTACAAATAACCACAAAAGACATGTCTCACATTGTTAAATGGCTTATATTCAAGAAGAGAAAAGGAACTCTTTAGAAATAGGCACTACTTTCGGATGGACCACGGAGGGATACACAATGATTTAGTGTAATGTAACCTAGTATTGTGAAACTGGTCGGAAAGGTTAAGATGCAGTAGATGAGTTGTTGTTCGTTTTTGTTCAGGGGTGCTGATTCGCCAGCTAGAACACTGATACGATGCAAAGATACGATGCAAAGACTAATGGCCCTATTCCACTACGAAAACAAGCCCACGATTCGCTACGATTTCTCACACTTATGGAATCGGGAAGACTCGTGACAGTCTGCGATTCAGTTACGACAGTGGTACGATTGAGTTACGACGAATCGTGGGGTTCGGTTGAAGTCTTGCGAATAGGGTCGCGACTTCACTACGATGTGTAAGAATCTACTGCGACTGTACTACGAACGATGCAGATCGGTCACGACTAAGCTAGGACCTCACCGAACGCACCCATGAATTTGGCGCCAATATCTACTGATATTGATTCTAACACGGCACGCGACTTGTTTTCTATGGACAAAGAAGGAAATAAAGTGTGGGTTATTCTGCAATAAATTATGGGCGGAGCTTAATGTTTCGAAAATTGTTCCGAATAAATAAAGAAAATATTGCAGTAAAATGCACGTGCTTAAATCCCGCTCTTAAAGACATGTAAAAAATGTAGCACGTATATAAGTGTAATGAAACAACAAATTCTATATTTGGTGATAAGTGGCATAACCACGCCTGCTAAGAATTTGTTTGTTAAGAAACGTAATTAAGAAAACATTTATAGCATGTCAGCTTTTCAGAAGAATTAACACATGTGACGTCATTTAGTTTCTATGAGTTTCAATGAAAGTGACGTAATTTGCAAAATATTTATGAATGAAAACGACGTCAAATGTTTGTACAATTCAATGACGTCACTAAATTGTGAACTTTGTACTAAGAAGGGCGGAGTATTGAAAAATATAGTTCACGTCCAAAAGCTTGAAGCAAATCAATCCGAATCGTGTAAGAATAGAAATAATATTTTTCTATGTTGGCTTGTTTTCGAAAAACCCACAGTAAGGAGTATAGATTCGTTTTATCAAAGCTCTCGTGCTCCACATTCGTGATTTAATTCCTACGCATCTATACTCCTTACTGTGGGTTATTCGACAACAAAACATGACGGAAAAATATTATTTCTTTATCATTCTTTACAAAATCGTAACTGTTTCGTAACTAAATCGCGAGAATCTTAGCGGGCTCGCAACTCAATAGGGGTTAACTCTTGAGAGTCTTGACAAAGTCGTAAATGATTCGTAGACAGAAAGCGTGATCACCGATTCCCCGATTGAGTCACGAATTACCTAAGATTCCATTACGACGCCCAAGAACGCACTACGACACTGTTACGAGTCAACTGCGATTTAATTCAGTCTTGGAGGTCTTGGTCAAATTTTAAACACGTTTATGGCCCTATTCCACTACGAAAACAAGCCCACGATTCGCTACGATTTCTCACATTTATTGAATCGGGAAGACTCGTGACAGTCTGCGATTCAGTTACGACAGTGGTACGATTGAGTTACGACGAATCGTGGGGTTCGGTTGAAGTCTTGCGAATAGGGTCGCGACTTCACTACGATGTGTAAGAATCTACTGCGACTGTACTACGAACGATGCAGATCGGTCACGACTAAGCTAGGACCTCACCGAACGCACCCATGAATTCGGCGCCAATATCTACTGATATTGATTCTAAAACGACACGCGACTTGTTTTCTATAGACAAAGAAGGAAATAAAGTGTGGGTTATTCTGCAATAAATTATGGGCGGAGCTTAATGTTTCGAAAATTGTTCCGAATAAATAAAGAAAATATTGCAGTAAAATGCACATGCTTAAATCCCGCTCTTAAAGACATGTAAAAAATGTAGCACGTATATAAATGTAATGAAACAACAAATTCTATATTTGGTGATAAGTGGCATGACCACGCCTGCTAAGAATTTGTTTGTTAAGAAACGTAATTAAGAAAACATTTATAGCATGTCAGCTTTTCAGAAAAATTAACACATGTGACGTCATTTAGTTTTTATGAGTGTTGTTCTCAATGAAAGTGACGTAATTTGCAAAATATTTATGAATGAAAACGACGTCAAATGTTTGTACAGTCCAATGACGTCACTAAATAGTGAACTCTGTACTAAGAAGGGCGGAGTATTGAAAAATATAGTTCATGTCCAAATGCTTGAAGCAAATCAATCCGAATCGTGTACGAATAGAAATAGGGCCATAAACCGACAACGGCCTCGATAAATGACAACCGGCCTGTTTCACGCATGGACATTTATTGCCAAGATAATAACGGTTTGAATGACAATAATCATTATTATACATTACTTTTGCTATTAAAACCACACAAATTGATATATGCATCATTTAAATTGTAATTATCAGATTTATGATTATTTTGTTAAGCGACTAGGCCGTCATGGATTTGGACCGTCCGGACCCGCATTCGTAAGATGCACATAAATGAACCAATCAGGTGCCCTCGGAAAATTCCGTCAGCAGAAAGAGCGTTGGTACGGAAAAGCACGTGTATAAAGACGTTATTGCTCTTTTTGCACCTCAGAAAACTTTCTGAGTCATAAACAAACCTATACAAACCAATGAATTCGTTTTGTTTTTTTTACCGGACAATCGGTCCTGTAAATTTCAAATTGACAGACAGGCCGGACCTTACACAATTTTACAGGACATGTCCGTCGGTCCGGCCATGTTTGGCCAAGACTGCTGTTAAGTTTTAATAAGATATCACATAGCCGCATCGCGGAGAAATCGAACTAACACACAACATCAGCTATTTCTCAGTTCGGTATATATTGTATACCGGGCATTTACATTATAAATAGCGGATCAAAAATAGTCGTTTGTTATGGCATTTTATTTATGAGAAAATACATGATTTTACAATCATACGAACGAGCATAACGTTTTCCGAATATTCGTTCTAACAAATCTTTTAAATTTTTTTTAATAGAGAGATATGTCTCATGATTATAATATCTCAATTCTTTTTTACTTTAATCTTGTCAAACGTACTAAATTATGAAAAAAAGCAATGAATATAGTGCAAACATGTACAAATGTTATAATGAGAGAGTAAGTATTTTTCCCCCAAAGTAGAAAATCGCGCGTAAAATTTCCCCCACATAAGGGCTAAAGGCCCCATCCCCCACAACCCAAAAAAACCCTGTCTTTGCCAAAACAATTATTTTTTGTGATTGATGTTTGATTTGTTCTCATTTTTTAGCCTATGGGTTAAGTAGCTCATATACTGTCAAAACAAGACCTAAACGTCATACAGCCGCAGTTAGCCTTTAAAACGCCGTTAAGGTGGCATGGTGATACGTGCATGTCAAGTCACGCCGCCCGATGGTAGCGGTCATCAGCGTCATGATGTATGTATGTGACCCCAGGGATTTGTACGATGGTCAGCAATTTTTCATTTGTGCATTCAACGAGATTTTTATATTTAAATTTGAAGAAGTGTCAACAAAGTAATGATGGCTTACTTTATGGTGACTTGTAATAAATGCAAATAATTTACGATATATGGGACAGATAAGTTATCAATTACGTAATGATAGTCTAACTTGTATAAAGTCAAACGATGTTGAAACTTAAGAAAGATCTACAGGGCTCTCGGAAACGCTTAATTATGCGTATTTGTACGCATACATTTGAAAAAGGACGCATGTCCCAAACCAATCGAGAGTCCCTGATACGCACGTTCTTTTGCATAAAAATGTATAAAAATATCAAAAATTGCGTCGTATCCAGCAGCTGAAATGTACCAAAATTGTCCGCCATTCAAATCCGGATTGTTTTTCAATGTGGTTTCATTGTCAGCGTAAGCATTTAAACAACAAGAGCTGTCTTCATAGGATGACTTATGCCCCCTATAAACGCTTGGTAGAAGTTATGAGCTTTTTTCGAAACCTAAACGCAAATTTCGAAACCTAAACGCGGACCCTAAGTTCAAGGTTAAGGTCACAGGGGTCAAATTTCTTTGTGTGCGTATGGAAAGGCCTTGTCCATATACACATGCATGCCAAATATGAAATTGCTATCAGAAGCGACATAGAAGTTATGAGCATTTTTCGAAATCTAAACGCAAAGTGTGGCGGACAGACAGACGGATAGACGGACGGACAGTCCGATCACTATATGCCCTCCTTCGGGGGCATAAAAATGTCTTAGAATATCAAAATTAATCAGAAAGCCACATTAACTAGAGAGCGGACACCATGCTAAATCATTGAAATGCATTGAAGTGACCCCGTGACCTAGTTTTTGACCCGGCATGACCCATATTCGAACTTGACCTAGATATTGTCTTGATACAACTTCTTATCAAGTTTGTTACAGATCAGATGAAAACTACTTCAATTAGAGAGCGGACACCATGCTAAATCCTTGAAATGCACTAAGTGACCCCGTGATAAATATTATTTTTGATTAATTTAACAAGAATTATTCCACCATATTGACTAATTTTTTAAGCATGAGCGCGATGATTCTCGATACTGTTAATAATCGAATCAAATGGCAACGCCCGACAAACCACTAAAACGATTTGTTCGAAGAACGCGCGTATAAATATTTAAAATATGTACGTATACTTCGCGCGTGGCCGGTTGACTCGTATGTATTAATTTCACTTCCATTCTTCTTTTGGTTTTCTGTTTTGTATCTATAGGTTAAAGATCAGCAATATGTAATAATGTAAAATAAGCCGCGAAAACTCCGCATAACATCCTGTACTGCGTGTGATGCAGCTAAGAACTGCATAGAAAAAGACATTCGCTATCTTTGATCTCATTCATTTAACTCTTTACCTTTCACCAACTCCAACCACAATCAACGCCGTACATCTTTTTTAAAGATATTTCTTGTTTAATTTAATGTGTCATTAATAGTTATATGTTGTGTTGTCTGTGTACGTTTGTTTGGTTCTAATTTGTTTTCAGCAAATCTTATGAAAAAAATATCGTAAGTGTAAATGTTTAAAGCAAGTCCCGTTTCCGATATCATATAAGAGAATTACTTTGATATGTTTGCTGACATGCACAATCATTGTTTTGACAGACGACACGTGCTTATCTAAAGTTTGTGTTTCGTAATACATAGAATATTGGATTTTCGTTGTTTGTTTGGGAAATAAACAAAGACGCAGTCGGCGGTTTTCTATAGGCCTTTTGTACTGACCAAGGGACCGTTTCAGTAAACATCGTAGTACACTTTTACGATACGAGACATTTTTCGAAGATACATAATTGTTTAAGTCCATATCATATGATTATAAATTTTCAGCACTTAATTAATAGCATTGGCATCTCAAGCGCCGTATATATTTGACGAGCATGGACAGCTAGTTCGTCTACTTATTAAGATAACAAAATTCTCTCGTAAGTTAAATTTGTCGTACGATCGTTTATGAAACGGCCCCCAACATAATAACTAATAGTGCACGTGCTTATTTAACATTTAGGGATAAGAAACACTAGTATCATGCGGCGTCTCATCTGGGTCTACGCTGTTTGCCAACGCCTTTTTTCTAGACGCTAGGCATTAATGGGTTAATACTATAAAGATAAAAAAATAACACGAATGTAAGTGAAATATATGAATGCAAACCTATCGATAAATGCCACATATTTGACTGGTGATAAAAAAAAAATATTGGTGAAGTATTATGTCATAAGATAAAAAAAGTTTAATTATAAAATCACGCATGTATAATGTACGAGGTCATCTTGTCTGAACATCGTTCCTGAAAGCCAAATAGGCTATGAATATTTGCCAGTTTGTTGTTAGTAACACAGCCTTACTTCAATTATATACGCCGTACATCTTTTTAATGATATTTATTGTTTACCATAAGTCAAATTCCCCTGCCCAAAGGCAAGTCCATACGATTTATTTATTTACTTGATAAATATACAGATATGTATTGTTAACTCATATGGATTAATAACTTCCAGTGTAGTGTCATTGAACATAGTCGCCCTGTTCCAATGTGCAAGTCCTGTTGCAGCGAAGATTTGTGTAACACCAATTGCACGGCCGGCCATGTATTCTGTATTCTTCTTTAACCTCCTTTGTAGAGGAACCAAACAATCGTTTGTAGACAGTGAATAATCTACCACCGAATATGAAAAATCAATATTACACGTTCACACTGTTCACACCTTAAGTCGGCCAACTTTTATAAGAATATAATAGTGCATTTACTAATCGCGAATATATGTGATTTAGTACTGTACGTGCGGGTTTTCATTAGTTGTTAAAATAAAAAAAAATAAAAAAATAAAGTTTATTTTCTGAAGGACGGAGAGTGCTTCTATAAATGCATTAGGGTTATATTGCCCTGACTATAAATATTCAATAAACGCTATTGCCTGTTTAGTTAAGACCTATGCCCTGTGTTCATTTTTGTATGTTTGGTACGGGATGGTCGCTGCCTTGCTTCGGTCACTAGGAGCAACCGACGTGCCCTGTCCAGACCGTAAAGCAAACGTCCACAATGCTTCTCAAACTCGTGATATTCTGTAAACAAATGGGTTTTCAGGAAAGTCTTTAAAGTTGGCCAACTGTTGATGAGTATATATATAGCTGTTCGTCTATAAGTAGAGTGTTAAATGAAGTCTCTGTTATCACCTCCCACTGACGCTCTATGTCGACCATAATTGGCTGTGTAACACTCTGAAGGGCACTACACTTGAGCACAAAATGTTTTGCTGTTTCGTTTTCTTCACAGCAAATCTGACATGTTGGGTAAATATCAAATTGATTAAAGTTCTTACGTTTCGTTTGAAGCATATACGTCCCTGTGAGTAACCGTATCTTTGTTTTTAACGGTTCTGACTCTCTGGCAGTATATTCCAACGAGAGCATAGGGAGAATCTTGCCTGGAATGTACTTATCTTGTCTCAAGAAAAACAATGTGGAATATAAGGGTGTTAAGCTGTCTATTTGAATACTCCAGTAGCTATGAACCGCATTTTGCACACGTTTCTTCCATCTTCCCTTCGTGGGTGTGTCGTCAGCAAGGTCAGCAACAGTCCCCAAATCGTACTTCCACATTGCATTCCGTATTTGCGTAAGCCAAGATGAGCTGTCAACTGATTTAAAGCTAATCTGACGTTCAAGTAGCGCTCGCTCAATACTGTTTTAATCTTGCGTACATATTTATTACAGTAAGTAAGAAGATCAGCGCCTGTATGTGAATTTGTGCTTCGATCGGTAGAAGTCCGGATAGAAGATATATTGCCGCATTGGCAGGGCTTGACACTTACTTTTTTTACCTACTTTCAAGACTATCCACAATGCATTGTGCATTTATAAAAAGAAAACTATACTGTATTAATTTTATATTCATTGTACACATGGTACAATAACATAATTCTAGCACATAGGCTAAACACTATTTCATTCAACCAGAAAACAATTTTTGTACTTTAGTCTTTAATTAACTACCATCTTTAGTTTACAACACAATCAAATCTTTCTATTGGAACACTTATTTTTCGATTTTAACCATGATCCATCATCAGCTTATATGCTCTGTTTTGTAACAAAGTTAAATCCTGTCCGTAAAAGTCACAGTCACAATCTTCAGGCTCGGAGTCCTCTGTACTGGGTTCCTGCTCATGTTGCATTTCATCCTCCTAAATAATTTCAGCAACCATGAAGACATCCTCTTTTGCTGCATCACACACGTACTCATGAATTACGGCATGCTATGAAAAATTAAATAAAATATTAGGAAAACAAACAACTGAAAGATCGGCATCATGCAGTTTGCAAGGTGAATGACTTTGTAAAGATTTAGTTAAAATTCAGGCTCCTTGACTTATAATGCTCATGTTTATATGTAATCATTTGATGTCTTTTCTCTGTAATATACTCAGTAAGATAATCTGAGGAGTGGATCCTTTGTAAGCACAGGTTATGTCAAGGAAATGTAATGGTTGATTCGGGTCCATTTTTGGGTGGTAACTCAATGAAATAAAGACAATAAGATACCTTTTTTATCATTGTAGTATGGACTTCGTGACCTTTTCCCAGCAAAGTTCCACCAATTCACTGCATCTATTGGGTCATACTTCCCCACACTTTCAGACTCTGAGTAGATTAGCATCAGATCACTTAAAGAGCTCTCACCTAGACAAAACCTCCAGTCATTCTTAACCAGCTTTATTCTGACTAAAAGAAATTGAAAGTAGTACTAGGACAAAATTAAATATATACAATAACTGGATTTCTAATATAAACTTAAGTGTCTGTGGTGAAAAGTGTTTATCATTTATACATTAAACATTAATTTATACCTAGAAAATCATCGGTCAGCATCCACCGAGCTAGAGGGGATTGACAGTAGAAGATTGACTAGACTGAATAGACCTGGGTACTTCTCATGCTTCTCCCACTGCTCACACCAAGACATCTTTCTAACATAATCATCACAATGCTTCCTGAAAATTTAATATATTTCATACATAATGATATCATATCAGATGGCAAGCAGATTTAAAGTTCAGTAAAGTGTAAGAGTGGAGAAGAATATGTGTTTTCATATCATGCATTAAGAATAACATTTCAATTCGTTTATCTAAATCTTACCTGTTATAAATTTCTCTCTTGAATCGCACCCATTCAATTTCTATTGATGCTATGTCGATTTCCTCATTCTGTGCAACCAATGCGGGTTCACAGATCCTAGCAATTTTTGCAACTGCTTCATCTCCAAAGTCTGGAAAAAATATTTAATCATAATATCATTTTATTTAACTTAACCCTTTCCCACTCAGAGGCAAAGTGAAAATGTGCAAACAGCATAAAACCAGAACAGCCTGCTATTAACTTGCAGTCTGTTCAGGTTGTATGCTGTTTGCTGCTCATCAGTATTTTAGGGTTGGAAATGACGCCTTTAAAAATTGAATCTAGTAAAAAAAGTGTTTAATTCAATTAAACTTTTGATAAGGGATTACAAATGCGTAAAAAATGTATTTATGTGGTAAAGGTTTAAGTATTTTTTTAAAGTCACTATATCAAAATATATATGGAGACACCGACACTGCACTTTTTGTTATTTTGTGGGGTTTTACAATGCACATTAATACAGTTCATAAAGATATATTGAACCTCGCCCACAGATGATGCTCATTAGAAATAAATTGGCTACAGACTACCTGGTTCGTTATCGATACATGTTGGCCAGTTCTTAAAGCTCATGAAGTGGCTCCCCTGAAAGAGGTAAAGGTCACCAGCAAACCGAAGTTCAATTGCATGAATAATTGCTGATATAAACTCTTTCCTGGTACCCTCTAGCTTGCACACTGCATCGTCTTCTTGTGAATTATACCACTTCCTCAAGTAGGGCCCTGAACTGTTTTGTTATCATAATATTAAAGGAAAACATGAAAAAGCACAAGCATTAGCATTGTTAGGAATACAACATAAAGCATGCTTTTAAAATAGACAAGCAAAGCAAACGCTTACTAAAACCATGCTAGCATGCTAATTCTAATTTGTTAGTTAGACATTGTCGGCTTCTTGGTTTTGCTTTTTTTAAATAAAATAAGTTGTGTTTAGAAGCATTCAGATCCATGTCATGCATTTATATACATAGCTCTACTATGTTTTATAGCTTACAACTTGTTTCATAATGTGACAATGTCGAGACTAACATCAGTATTAGTAGAGAGGTTAACAGTTACACGGGTATAAGCAGACAGAATGCAGAGAAATACAAGAATGTAATTCTTACTACCACTTACATGGTATAGAAAAGTAAAACTGCATTAAGAAATTTGATGTGATTAATGATTTTAATTTTGTATGGCTTTATTAATACCTTGATTTGTAATTTTTCCAAATGCTTATGGCGGACAGGATTTCATTCCAGACATCTGCAAGGCTGATGTTTTTCACCTGAATTGCCTCTGAAACCTGAGATAATGCTGAGACAATGTCCATGAGTGCATGTAACCAGAATGTTACATTTGAATCCTTTAAAAGTTTAAGGAATTTGTTTCCCTTTGCAGCCGAGTCTTTTCTATGTGCTGCATCTGATGGATTCTGTATCTGTCAAAATTTGAATATACAAAACATATAAATAAAAAGATGAAATGGCTCTGACTGTTATGAGAATTTTTTTTCAATAGTATTTCAATGTTGTAACTAGACAACAAACAAATCAAGTGGCAAGAATATCAGGCAGTAAGAATAATACTCATTAGTATAACGCACATGAAGCTTGCGTGCAAAAAAGCAAAGCATACATGTAAGCTAACTGCTACAACTAGCCCTCTATACGATCTAACCTGTTCTTGATGCTGAATGATGGCATTGTACCCATACAAAACATGGTCGATGGCCTTCTTCGTGTGAGGCAGCCACCTTGTCCCTCCAACTCTGTTTGGAATTTTCATCTTTAGATCCAACGTCTGTAAAGATGCCTTTAAGTTTGCTCTATTGAGTGGACTGTACCTGAAATTTAAATTCAAGCTAATATTTAAAACCCTGCAAAAAGGAACTATATTTGAACTTAGATAAGGTTGTTTATACTAATAGGACTCAAGGTGTAGAAAAAATAGATTAAGAACTGCTACCAAAAATGTGATGCCTTTTTGAATATGAATAAGAGTTAAGCAAATTCAATCATCCTTACTATTGTAGAACTCAGCAAGAAGAATTACACAAGAAGTACTTACTTGTAAAAAAGATACAAATTGAGCAGTAAGGCGTCACGCTTCTGTGGGGTCATGGCTTTAATGTCCTTAAGCCCATCCTTATAAGCAAGCTCTAGCAAGAGTCCATGCAAGATGCCCCTGTCTGCAATATATAATAACAAGTACCGGTAGGAATAAAGGCTAGCCAAATTATATGTATCCATTACGAATATCACTCTTGTTGAATGCAATAATACTTTAAGCAGATGGAAAATAAAAGACATTATCATAGTTATATTTTAATCTAACATGACCTGTGACAATCCTTATATGTAACTTAAATTATTGTAAATGTATATTTCTACAACTGGTAAAATATAGCAGATATAATTATTATTTCTTAACTAACCTGTGAGCTGAACAATGGATGGTGAAAATGAAAGGCCGGTTTGTGTATTGTCTTACACGTTCGACAACCCCTGACTTGTTCCCAGTGATAACAGAGGCGCCATCCGTTTCCATGGCTACAACCCTCCCCTTCCACTCTTCACCAAATCAATCCGTTAAACAGTTCCTGATCCCTTTGGTGATATGTTCCCCATCTGCCTTTGTAACGTTTTTTATCCCCATAAAATGGGTGTTCACCTTAAAGAGGTAAATGTAAATAATTGCCTCATAAGAGCTTGAATTTCTATCAATGTTCGACAAGCCAATATTTTTATAATAGAATAATAAAATACCGCTTAAACCGGTGCTAAGAGTGCGAGTGGGGATTGAACTTTTTATAAATTCCAATCATGAACTGACACACAATTTTACTGTGTTTGATATTGTATTTTTGAATGCAGTTAGTGCTTCCAAATAAGCCACTTTTTCAGATTATTGCATGTTATATATTGACATGAGAACGGAACTATTATAATTTTTGCTGAAATTACCTTGCATTGAAGAGATGATTTTAGCAGTACAATCTCTGCCTCTTTGCAGGAGGTGTCTGTAGATCCATCACTGATTATTGATCTGAATGGGCTAGAACAAATGATGTCCTCTTGTTCGACCCGCTCTGTGTCTGCGATAGCCTTGATGAATTTTTGGCAATATTTGTCAGTCGAGTACGTGTCGCCTATGTCAATGCCTTTAGATTTGTCCAAAAGGCATAATGACTTAAAGTCAGAATATGGTCGACCAGCTTTTGCCAGGTAATGTGCATTCTTGAACAAATAAGTCATTTTGGGGAAAGCAGCAGTATTCAGCATTTTCACGACCTTAGAAGGCTTAGCTTCTTCCTTACTTTTTTAGCATTTTCTTTTGCTACACTTTGTTGACGAGCATCAGAATTTTGATGTGCTTGCAGAGAAGGCTTTTTAAATGTTACACAGCCTGTTACATACGAATGTCCATATTCATCAGCACGGGCCTCGACACAGTATCGATACTTCACACAAATTTTGCATGTCATGTGTTTTTTGGTACAATCGTATTCAACACACTCGAATTCTTTAATCCATGAATCCAGAAATTAATTTTCGCTTTCTCTTGTCTTTGTCATATTTTCTCTGGACTTCGAGCTTTTCTTCATTGGATTTAGGCTTTTTAGGGGGTGATTCAACCATCCTCGGAATAAAATTCCACATCGGGAAAACGTGTAACTTATAAATACGCACGTTTACTCTCTGGCAATATCAAAACATTATTCGGCGCCCTCCAGTGTTAACTTGCACGGTAAACAAAGTATATTTTGATGGAACTAAGATCGATTGAATGCTGATTATTGCTGCTTTTTCAAAATAATAAATACCAATTTATTCATTTCTCGATCCGAACGCTTTGAATTTTATGTTCATTCGTGTATCGATCTCGGCGAAGTCGGGAGACATTTGCGGAACGCAAATCAATGTTTTGATCCGACAACAGGTTTTTGTCATCTGGGCATCTAGAAAAATTGGAATTTCTAATATGTTGCTATTTTTATTCCGGTCTCGAGTCGGCCCAAACATAATGTGAAATTATCGGTTTATTATGAACATATAAAGTCGTTTTATTGATGAAAACGGCTTTCCACCAGTATTTCACAATAAGCTGGCCAGGATTTTTAACTGGTCCGACGGACCAACAAAACTTCTAGTTTCACTGGTCCTCCCTTTTTTACTGACCCCGGGTCAACGGACCACCGTTAGTGTCGAGCCCTGATTGGCTGTGTTATCTGGTAATCTAAGGATTTCTTTAACAAACTTTCTTTGGAATGCCTCGAGACAGCTAATAATTCGTTCAGGTGGTAATACAGTTCCAATCCATATAAAAGCACTGGAAGAACATAAGATTTGCAAAGATGAATAATTGACAGTGCATTTAGCCTCGCTTGACCTTTGTAAAAACTACCGAATATAATATCTGCTTTTCTTCTTGCTTTTTTAAAATTTTCATCCACATTAGCTTTTTGGTTGTTCAGCATAGAGTCAGTTCGTATAATACCGAACTGTATAGCCCTTTGCACAGATGGTATTTCCACATTGTTCATGAAGAGGGGAGTAGACGCGCCCTTTTTTACGTTGGTGACTAACATGGATATGCACGCTCTTTGTAGGTTGTAAGAGGTATCGCTCCATATTGGCGAACTCGGATGAAATGTAACAGTTCCTGAGCTTCATTGACCGTCTCGGCACATTAGCATATATCATCCGCACTAGCACTGCCTGCGCATTTGACGTTACCGATAGTGGATCCCACCCTGGCTTCTTGTAGCCGATCAAGCAGCGGGTTAATGTAGACCTTGTAAAGGTCGGTGCTCAGTACTCCTCCCTGTCTGACGCCCTGCTGGACACTGAACTCGGCTGAGACGCGCCCCTTCCACTTCACTGCACAAGTAGAGTCCCTATGGAAGCTATCAATTAGGGACCAATGGTTGTCAGATACTCCAATGTGACCCAGTCGTCGCATCAGGTGTTTGTGGTCCACCACATCGAACGCAGATTTCGCAACTAGAAAGATCAAATGCATTTCGGATCTATTGTCATGACATTCACGATACAGTTCTTCTACTATAAAAGCTGAATTTAGCGGTGAAGAATTCTTAGTGAAACCCCGTTGGTATATATTTTGACTGTCCTTTATTTTTGGTGCTATCCTATCACGCAGTATTGCTTCGATGACCTTGCCAATCACCGGAAGAATTGTTATGCCCCGTAGTTCCCTGACACATTGGGTTCACCTGTGTTTCTAAAAATGGAAGTCACCACACCTCTCTTCAAAACCGCAGGAAACAATCCACTAGCAAATACATGGGATACCACTTTTAAAAGAAACTGATGAGTGCTGTCTTCACAGTTCAATAAATGTTTTACCAGTATTTAACTGCGTTTTCAAGTTCAATATTAGTTATAGGTTGGACATATTGATTACGGTTCATATTCACTGTCAGTTCGTATTCAAGATTCACGATTTCATCATATACATTGTCGAAGAGGTCATTGGTGGCCTGTCGCCCATGAGCTTGAAAATGATGATGAAAACCACATAAAATTTTATCTTCTTGTTACCGTTGGTTACCTACGTATAGATTTGTAAAAAAAAACCTGCCCTGCTTGTTACGTTGACTATTCACAAGCTTATGAAATGTTCTAGAGTCATATTTCCTGCTTTCAATGATCTTCTGTTTTAAAGGGACTGTCAACCACGATTGACGAAACAAGAAAAGTTCAAAAATACCGTATTTTTTACAATTATTAGTTTATATTGATTAAAATATCACGACTGGTATATTACATCACTTCAAAAAAGTTCATATTTTCAGTATATTCGGTTATAAAATTTCGCGATGTAAAATCGAAAGTAAATCGCGAAAATAGGTAACATAACGATATAGATTACGAAGTAGATTGATCATTTTATATATAAAATATTTACAATTCACTACGCATGCACAATTTGCATTCCTGGGTTTACCAAGTGACGATGATGATCAATCTACTTGCGTTATTTATAGTTAACTGGTAGTTACCTGGTAGACATACCCAGTAAAATGTATAACCAAATATACTGAAAACTTAACAACTTTTTTTCAAGCAATTTAATATACCAGTCGTGATATATAAATCAATATTAACTAATAATTGTCAAAAATACGGTATTTTACTACTTTTCTTTTCTTCATCGTCGTGGTTGACAGTCCCTTTAATTCAAAGCCTTTTTCGCAATTGCCTGCCTAATACTAGATCGCAATGCCCTCTTAGCTAAGTTCTTATCAATTAACAAACTACTCTCTCCACGAGGTCTACCCGCACGCTTCCAAACTTTGTATGCACTTTTCATGTTCATGACATTGTCTTTAATTTCTGGGTTCCACACCTTTAACTTGGGTTTAGAATGAAACGGTTTTTTCCTACTGACAAGATTTGACGCAGATTCACTCAGAAGCTCACAGAAATCTTTAACAACCTCCTCGACATTATCGTCACCAATTACAGTTTCTAGGTGTACGAGACCGTCCTTGGCCCGAATGGAATATACTAGTACATGCTTCTCAATAGTTTTCCAGTTCACCCTAGCATTTATTACGCTCTCTTCTGGCGTTACATTCAAAGTAAAATTACACAAGAGTTCAACCTTAATAGGATAGTGATCCGATGTATTTGTCAGCAGGTCATTAAGTACGACCTTTCTTGAAGTGAATAGTTCTGACAGCACGTTGTACAGAACAAAGTCAATCTCGGTACACTCATTGCCGCGAGGGTCTTAGTATGTTTCACCGGAATTCTCAAATTTAATGTCAAAGTCATTTACCAGTTCTTTCAAGTAGATCAGTCTTCTAGATCCATGAGCCCCTCCAAATTTTTCATTAAAGTCGCCGCTCAAAAGGATAAAAGTGTCAGTGTTATATTTTAAAATAATTTCCCTTAACCGGTCCACACAGTTGCAAAACTCAGTCACATTACCATCAACCCTCGACAGGGCATGTAAACAGACACTATGACTAACCCCATAATGTCCTAGAAGTTAGAAAGTTGCAGGCATTGGATTCTGTTTCCTCCGTCATCAAGCACGGTCACTTTTGGATCAAGTTCTTTCTTCCATAAAACACCTACCCCGCCAAAACCTCGCGGAAGCTGTGTAGGCTATATTGGGTCATTATAATCTGTACCTTTCCCAACAGAGTTTATGATTTCATGTGGCTTAAAAGATCAATTTGAGACTGAAATAGCCAATCTTCTTGCACTCGTATAATATCGTTTAAAAATGTCCGCTATGGCGAGTGTACTAGTCACAATTTTATTACAATTAAATGAAACTATTTTGAAGTTTTTGAAGACTCGCCTATAGTTTCAAAACTTACACTCGGTTCCGACCCTTGCACTATCTGAGAATGTTCCGATTTGTGACATGGTACAAAAAAGGATGCTGATCAGGAAAGCTCTTAACACTAGCGCCCGCCGGTAGATACATCAACGGTTGATGAAAATGTCTAACACTAGGTACTACTGGAACATGTTCGCTATCACGATCTACACTGCAACGGTTCGGTAAGCTCTCTATTCCATCGCTGCGGTGCATTGCTGTCGAAACCACACTAGTCGTTATCAGCGTTGCAGGGGGAACGCTGTTAATGTTCGTAAGGACCGGCATGGCTCAAACACTGGCGGCGGCAACTTGTCTGTCAGAAGTCAAGTCGGGGGGGGGGTACTGGTACTGTGCCTACCTCGTTAATACACAGTGTTTCCTCACTCGAAGGAGCATTATGAACCGATTGTGCAGATTCTGGTGCTGACTAAAGTGTCCGTCTGTACACCTATATCACTCGCAGTTTCTTGTACACGATTGCCGGAAATAATATGACGCTCATCGTGCGGAACAGAGATATCCTCTCTATTGGTATCATGCGAGCCATTGTCTTTGAATATAAACTGCTCAAGTTCACTTTTTATTTTGTCAAAAACAAAGTTAGTTAGTTTATCTTGTAATTTAGTCAATATAGTGTAGCGAAAATGATGCCAGTCACTATTTTCTTGGTGGCTTAATATCAAAACCGGAAATTGATTGTCGTAAATCCATTTTAGCAGTTACCGGGGTACATATTATTAATAATACACGTTAACACGGTGCCTATACCACGTGACTTT
The DNA here is from genome assembly GCF_020536995.1 of Dreissena polymorpha. Classification (NCBI taxonomy): domain Eukaryota; kingdom Metazoa; phylum Mollusca; class Bivalvia; order Myida; family Dreissenidae; genus Dreissena; species Dreissena polymorpha. The sequence continues at coordinate 18,227,876 of NC_068364.1, read as the reverse complement.
TTAAGATCTGTGTGGGGAGTAAAATATCAACAAAAGCGCGACGAAGGTAAGATTTTTAAGGATAACTTTTTTAATATGTTACCATTTTTTATGGGATAAAGTGGAGAGCCCGCTCATTCATGAGAGTTTTCTATAGGTATCATGATTTTATAAAACAAATAAGTATGTTTTCAGTAAAGTGCAACCGCGCGTTTGAACGGTTAGAAAAGGGTAGGATCAGTGTGGGGACATTATTTTTGTTTTACACAAAAACATCACCTCTGGTGAAATTAAGAAATAAATTTTATGGGCGGAGCTTACACTATATCATTTTGCATCCATTTTCAGGTTATTGTTATTTATTTACGAAACAAAATTCAAGAAAACTATTCTTACAGTAATATGATCTGTGTGGTATACGTTTTTCAACGGATCTGTGTGGTATACTGTTTTTAAGTTTTTCAGTTCTATTTAGTTGTTTAAAAAATGCTTGTCAACAATGTATTTGAAACGGGATTTTTAAATGCGCTAGCATGTAAAACACATAATGGCTATACACTACGCTTGCACCGCTTGTTGAACTGATCCATAATTATGATTTACAGGCATGCTGTACAATCCCCATTATAATATTAAAATCTTACGCTGGAGCATCTTAAATCGATGAAAAGTCCATGCTTACCTTAAATAAGTGTACACTTTATGTTATTGTATCAAAGTCCATTTTAATTTTGGCGCCAAACACTACTGTCAGGTGAAGTAATGTATCGTATATTATTTTTGATATTATATTTGCTTTAAGGTATGGCTCAATGCTCCGAATGCGGAAAAATGTCGAATACCAGAGCTGGATTATTGCGCCACATTAGGGGACACGCTAACTCTAGAAACTATAACTGGTGTGGGAAAGCATTTCAGGTAAGATTAAATACCTTAAAAATAGTTACATTTTTATACAGTTATGCTAACAAACAGATGAACGGATTTTCTTGAAACAACACAAATATGCAATATATCACATCTCTCAGGTTATCATATATTTTGAAATAGCTCAATAATCGTCAAATCGTTTGTAATTTAAAACTAACGAACGCGTTTCCTCAGATACTAACATTTTTGAAATAGCGTGTTTACGCATTGAAATGTCACGTGAATAAAATGTTTTTTTTCTCAGGATGCCTACAATCTTAGAATGCTTCAACGAACAAAGGACCCCAATGTCACGTGTGTGTACAGTGCGACAGGAGCTTTGCGGACAAGTACCTACTCGTGGCTAGAGAGAAAAGTGCAAAAAAGAGGGATTGGTGAAATGTTACCAGTGTTGGCAGTTAGGAGTGAGAATGACCTTAGAGAGCACGTCAATACCCACATGCATGACAAGTGTTACAGTAGTGAGGAGTGTTTCAAAACGTACAAACGCAAAACAAACCTTTCTCGATACGTTAGGACTTCACATAAATCCGTGAATACTGATTAAAAATCATAATAATTTACAGTTTGTCTGTGTAACTTCATTATCGTTTTACGTTATTTTATTCGTTGTTTTACTTTTACTTTGCTTTTCAAAATGATTCTAAAGTTATCCGAATTTGATTAATTTTTAGGTTTCGTTTAGTTCGTTTGTGTGTTTGAAATTATTCTCAAATAATTGTGCAATAATTTGGATTTACGTTATTCATTAATATATCGCATCTGTGATTTGTATTATCGAATCTGTGATTCTTTTTTGTTTATAACTTGATTAAAGTTTTGCGATGTTTTTTCGTTGGTTTCAATTTTAAATACCGCTGTCACGAGCTAGTTCGATAATCATAAGCAGCCAGGGTTTCTAATACTAGGGATTTTCACGACTGCTTTACATAATTAACTGCCTGCTTATAATTACTCTAGGCCGTGGTAATTGACAGTAAACAATGTATGCAATGTGGTTGTGTATACAATACAATACTCCTTAATTCGAAATACGTCTTGACATTCTTGAGAGCTGCATCCATCCACAACACAAGAGGAGAATCGTACATATATAATCATATAATATAATATTTATTCATTTACTTTTTATATTCATTTCAAAATAATTAACGCTAAAGATAAGCATACACTTGTTACACTGAATACAACGACATAATTTATAACATGACATTATCACCAACACATGGCGAATGATTGTCAATATCTATACTATGTAATGAACTAATGCAACAATATGAATTTCATATATGAAATAAAACACACAAACACACACATATATATATGTTTCTACGATGACCAGTATTTTGTTTTTAATAAACATACCTTTTACCTTAAACTTTAAATAACAACAAAATGACAAGCCAATACGTCTGGTGGATTCTGTTTTATCAGTTTGTATTCCAAATTTGATTTTAAAACATACGTATTACTCAGGAAAGAACATGCCTTTGCTTTTTGTCAACCTGTGTAATATTTGACACAATTTATATTGCAGAATTTGTGTCAGAATTAAAATGTCCATTGTGTTCGTGTATCTGCATTCTTATTGTTGGCAACAGTTTGCTATCGTTTCGTCTCGCCCGCTCCCACCTTACTCCTAGTGTCCCCTTCTGTATAGCATTCCTGTCTCGTGAAACTGTTTCCTCTATTTTTTCTTCCCTTAACCCTTGTCCGCTCACTAGTGCCAAATAGGTGATAACTGAAATGAATGAATTTTTAAATAATAATAATAGACCTACTACTACTCCTATTACTACTACTACTAGTAGTAGTAATAGCTGAAGTAGTAATAGTAGTAGTAGTAGTAGTAGTAGTAGTAGTAGTAGTAGTAGTAGTAGTAGTAGTAGTAGTAGCAGTATTAGTAGCAGTAGTAGCAGCAGAAGTAGTTGTAATAGTAGTAGTAGTAGTAGTAATTGTTGTATTGAAATAATTAAAATTACTTAAAAAAATATATCTATTGTCGTTATTATCTCAATTTATCCGTAAATTGTAGAAACGCGGATACCACACAGATCCTTCTAAACACGTATACCACACAGATCATATTACTGTTAGAATATTTTTTCTTGATTTTGTTTTCATAAATATATGAAAGAAACCTGAAAAAAGAATGCAAAATGATATAGTGTAAGCTCCGCCCATAAAGTTTATTGCTTTATTTCACGAGAGGTGATGTTTCTGTGTCATAAAAAAATAATGTCCCCACACTGATCCTACCTTTTTCTAACCGTTCAAACGCGCGGTTGCACTTTACTGAAAAAATATTCATTTGTTTTACAAAATCATGATACCTATAGAAAACTTTCATGAATGAGCGGGCTCTCCACTTTATCTCATTGAAAATGATGACATATTAAAAAAGTTATCCTTAAAAATCTTACCTTTGTCGTGCTTTTGTTGACATTTAACTCCCCACACAGATCTTAAAAAGTCACGTGGTATAGGCACCGTGGTTAAGATGGATCAAGGGGCAAATAATCTAGTCGTAAGTGTTAATTGTTCATATTTTATTATCATCATACCATTCGTTTCAGTTGTCATTCTGTTTTAGGTGAGAAATCATGCGAAGTAGTAACTGACTGCTCGTTTGTTTATAAATACTATTAATAGATCTAGGACAAAAAATATACTAGAAATGCTATTTAATTATATAAAATTCTCTTCAAAATATGTCTAGATTTTTATTTTCGTGTTCAATGTGTCTACGCTCAACCCGCAGAAAACACTTCCAAAAACTATTCCAAAATTTTCCACTCTATAGAACGTAGAAACAATAATATTATCGTTGGGGACTTTAACCTAAAGCACCTCTGCAGGAACCCCGAGGGCGATCCACGATGCGACGATCATGCAGGAAATTTGTTAAAATCTATGAATAACAACAGTCTCAAATTCCTAAACGACGGACAGGTGACGAGACTGTCCGACCGCGCCGACCACGTAGATAGCGCGATTGATCTCGCCCTAACGTCGGCTAACTTACAAGCTATTAGCGATTTTAATGTTATTGACAATTCGTTTGGTAATGACCATCTCCCCATAGTAATAAATCTAAAACTAAAAATAGAACACACCCTTCCGTCAATGCAACATAAGTGGAAAATCAACAAGGCTTCACCTGAGCAATGGAACAACTTTAAAGCGCAATGCGATAATGAATTTATCCCAAACCACGATCCTACTGACTCTAACACCCACTTGCGATCATATTTAACTAAACTTAAAACAGCACTAGACAACTCAGTCCATGTAGTTAACAAAAAACCTAAAAAGATTAAACGCTCTTTCCCCTGGTGGAACCAGGATTGCGAAGCAGCCATTAAATACCGTGAAAAATGTAGGCGAAAATGGAACAAAATCAAAGCAGGCCCTAAATATGAAAAACTCGCGCAACGGTGAAACAAGTAATCAAAAAAGCGAAACTTGACAGCTGGAATAATTACTGTAACAATCTTTCGTACAAAACGACTAGTAAGGAACTTAGGGATCAGGTACGTCGAAGGCAAGGTAGGCCGCCCCCCATTACTCCTATATTCCGTAAAAACGGCGATATTCTTGTAACCAACGCCGATAAAGCTACGGCCCTAGTTCATCACTATCAAGCTGTAAGCAGCGACAAAGGCTACACCCAATAATTCATAGAGCGTAAACTAAGAATGAAAGAGGAATTCCCCGCCTGGCTCGAAACTCATAAGCAAGACGAAAACCATAATTATAATGCCCCGTTCAGCCTTTTTGAACTAGAAACAGCCTTACTTACGTGTAAAAATGGCGCACCAGGCGATGATAGCATCCATTATAAAATACTCAAACAACTTCCTCTCTCCGCAAAACAAGATCTACTTGCTCTATACAATAAATCATTGGCCGAAGGCACGCTGCCAGAGGAATGGAACGAGGCCACAATTATTCCGACACTCAAACGTAATAAGCCTAAAGATGACCCAGCCTCATATAGACCGATATCCTTAACCTAAACATTCACAAAACTAATGCAAAAAAATGATTAAACCGCGTCTTTGCGCTTTCCTAGAAAAACACACCCAAATTTCAAATAATAAATCAGGGCGTAGAGCCCATCACTCATGTGAGGATCATATAGTGCGCCTCGAAGTCGACATAAGGAGAGCTCAAACCCTCGGCCAATCAGTGGCAGCCGTATTCCTAGACCTAACGACCGCGTTCGATAAATTATGGAACGAAAACACGATTCAAATGCTATATAAGCTAGGAATCCAGTGCACTATGCTAAAATGGCTTGCAGCTTTCCTCACAACTCGCAAAATCAAAGTACGACTACGGGACGCGACCTCCGAAACGATCGATACTTTAAACGGCTGCCCTCAAGGAAGTGTTCTCTCACCCATTCTATTTTTCGCTACAATGAATACACTAGACCGTGCAATCAACGAGCATAACGCTAAAAAAGAAATCGATTTAATTAACCTCTCTCTTTTTGTTGACGACAGTGATATATGGATCACATCTAAATCACCAAAAAAAGCAATTTCCATATTCAAAAAGCTTTAACTACTATAGAAACTTGGAGTTCAAAAAACAGTTTTATAATTAATACTACTAAAACTCAAGCAATCGTTTTCTCAAACGGCATCTCCAAAGCGACATCAAACAAAATTGCAGACCTTCCTCAATTAACGCTTTGTGGCACTCCGCTTCCGTACCTTGAAAAATTACCTTCCTCGGGATGACATTTGACAAATACTTAACTTGGAAAGACCACATCCTTAATTTACTAGTGCGATGTCAAAACGACCTTAACTTCATAAAATGCACCCAAAAATAACTGGGGTACAGATAAGCAAGCACTGATGCGTATCTACAAAGACACCATTTGGGCAAAAATAAATAACGGAAGCATAGCATACCACTCAGCCAACAACAATCTACTATACAAGCTACAAGTAATACAAAATACGGCACTAAAAATTATCACGGGCACGCGTAAATCCACAAGCACCTTTCTCCTTCACATCGAATGTGGAATGCTTACGCTGAACCAACAAAGAGAAATTAATCAGCTTAAATACCACGCGCGCACAAAGGCTTTAGGAGATGACTCCCTATCAATCTAAGCGTAACCAAGGAGGACCCGGTCTACTTTAAAAGAAACAAGAACATCCCGTACGCGATGAATGTTCAAGCGCTAAATGAGTATTATGAGATCGATAATATTAAAGTACAGCCACCAACTTATTATAGCCTGAGTGAAATTTCCAAACATGACATCGACTTTCATCTCTCAACACTTATTTAAAAAATCCGAAATCGACTCCAACAGCGCAGCCATTAGATAATGACTCCAACAGCGCAGCCATTAGATAATGACTCCAACAGCGCAGCCATTAGATAATACACATACCTGATATGATACAACCTGAGCTCTTTAAGCGACCTCAAGTTTGTTCCTTAGCATTGTGTCAATGTTCAGGGCATAGTCTTCAAACTTCTGAGTTTCTGCTTTCAGCAGAGGGTTTCTATTTCGAGCTTCCATGGCCATGCTGACCCTACAACCACTTCTCCCGTACCAATAGTTAGATTTAAACGAAAGATAAACCGTTTTATTTTCACACAGTTACTTGTTTAATTGTGAGAAAGCTGCTGATCAGTTCACCCCAAATCTGATTTGAGATGATATACGTTCTTAGATAAGTTTTATCGGGTCGCACTTTTGTGTTTCTTTTTGTGTTCAGTTTTTTATTTCCTTTTCTCTTATTGCAGTTTTTAGTCCTATCCACAGGAATAGATCAGCAGCTTCCTACACAGCTTTTAAACTCTCATATTGTTTTATTAGTGGTTGCAAATGTACGTTTATTTTTGCTTTATATTGCTTTTGGTTTCCATCGATGCTTTATTACTCCCTGGTCATTATGAATAACTTCTTGCACTGACTCTGCTGCTGGTCCAGCTAATCTACATCCTTACATTGATTTGTTTGTTTTAAACATATTTAACCCCATGCGTGCCACAATAATGATAATATCATGCCTTAAATTGCCCCTCCTAGTGCAATACCAGCAGCAAAGTAAGGAATATGTCTACCGTAGTCTAATTTGTGTTGTATGCCTTAAATTGTAACGACTGTTTGTGTATTTGTATTTCTTCTGATTGTGTATTTGTATTTTAATAAGTAATTGTCTTTCTTTTAACTAGCTTCTTTACTCTTGTTTTACTGTTTACATTTGTTGTATAGGCGTCAAAAGCTTCACAGCTTATGTTATTTGTTATTGTCTTGCCGACTCAAAATAAAATTTATTTGATTTGATTTGACAGGCACTCCCGACCTGCGACCACGTGCAACAATGTGGCAATCAGTAAAAGTTGCAAAGTCATAAAAACAGCTTAAAAACAACGAATTGTCTACAATAAAACATAGGGATGACAATAAAACTTCTTAAAATGTCATAAAAGGGTCTAAATTTAAGAACACTAAGCGTTTAGACAGTTTTTAAAGTTCCGAACAAAAAAAATCCAATATGGCGGCCAATATTGATTTCCTTTGTTCTACGTATCCACGCGTTTATTTATCTACTCCGGGCGCATATATAGGGAATTTGGGCAATGAACACTAATCCTGTCTTTCTCCTGAAACTGTTATTTGTATTGTCGAATCTCCTCCACCAGAATAATGAATTAAAATATTAAAATGTATGAGCTAAAAATATACGTCCTATCACCACAACTTCCAATTTCATGAGTGTCCCACACATAGGGTTTACAGTCAACTCGTACTAAGTCAACTCGCACGGTAGTCAACTCGCACGTTTTTTGGTCAACTCGCACGGAAGTCAAAATAGTGATGTATTAATGTGTTCTAAATGAGTTATTTATGCATAAAAACAAATGAGTAATACTTTCAGAGTTTAGTTCAATACTTTTTATTGAAAAATATTCACAAAATAACAGAAAATGTTTTTCACAAAATATTGTTTACACCATGGTAACGTTATCGGCACATTAAAACAGACATTTTAAGTACTTTTAAAAATATATTTTTTAACTATTATTTTAATTTTAATTACATTATTAACACACATTATCATAGCTTTACAATATGAACACAAGTAGACATACATCTACATACTTTTCTTTTAATATTTATTTCAATATTCACACACATTAACAAAGCTTTACAAATGTACACAATGAGACATACATCTATATATTTTTTAAAAGATAGAAGTTTACGCACTTGCGTTAAGACCCGGTATCTCAAAGCAATACTCATTTTGTAAACACATTTTCCATTTGGAAGTTCAAATCATGCTTGTCATTTATGAAGTTGTTGAAATATTTAATACATGAATAAATAGTAAATACAAAATGGAATCAATAAACAAATAAATAATGCATGCACATATTTATTAATAACTATTATTTATTAAGAAGTTAATAATTTGTCATAAAACAATTAATGAAGATCCCGTTACGTATGGAAAACTTATTGCGCACACAATTATAGGAAAAAAACGTATAACAATTATGTCAACGTCAGTACAAATACGTATAGCTTAACTTAGTATCATATAAACCGCGCATATATGATTATCATACCTACATGTATTTAAACATGGTTGTACGAAACAATGATTAATTTTACAATAATTCTCAACATACAATTTTACAAGAATCAAATGTTTATTTATTTAATACTTAAAAAAAAATTACCAACATTTTTAAAATTTGTACATGAGTTACGGTTCTACATTAATTAATTAAATATTAAATTGTATAGCATGAACAAAATTTAAAAAAATATTTATTTAAGTATTCCATACCACAGCCTTATCTCTAGACAACCCCTATCAGTAATAACCTTATCTACTCCTCAATAATCAGTACCCTCATCAGCTCTGAATGACTGACAGATAATCTGTTCATTGTAATTTTAGTGGTGAGAAATAGGGTATTGTTACTGATTAGGTGACAGCTGTTTTCAATATCTTTCATAGCTCATTAAAAGTAAAAAATATAAGCTTATACAAAATTTATAACAATTAAATAGAAATTAGAATACAAATTAAAAAAAATGAACGCGGAAATAGAGCTCTACATAGACTTTCCACTATTATAAATCAACATGCGAACCATTAAACGTATTGAATTAATAATTGCAAATTACATATATTCCGATATTGGTTCAAAATACTTGGATCGAGTGATAGCAGTATCACAAAAACAAACATTCATCTACAATACAAATAAACAACGTTTATTAAACAACTTCAAGCAAAGCTGGTATATTCAGAAAAGCTGGTATATTGAGACAACTACTTGACTTAATGACAAATCAGAAATAAGAAATACAACACATCACTAACACGATTTCGATTATCTTCACATTAATTAGAAATCCAAAGAGGTCGTTATAATAACATAATACGCGAAAAAAGAAAGTGTAAGTTTTGCAACGGACACGCTATGATGAGTATCACTTTCCACTTGTTTGAAATATTAAAGTATACAATGATATGAATGGTACTTACCGGTTTTGCATGTTCGGTGTTGCCATTTTTGGCAACTATCGCATTCAATTGCTTGCTGCCTTGGACCCACATTCCTTGAACACAATATACACAGAAATTCCATCACAAAAAAACGCATGAATTCACTATACATATGTATTCCGTAGCACATATATGTTGATAATGATAACCTATTCTTAATTTAGTCGATTTATATACATAACTTAGAAACTTTGATCTATAATGAAATAACCGCATGCAACAAACATCACCTAATTTTCGTTTGAATTTTCTTTAATTTAACTTACACCTGATTATAAAAGTAAAACATTTTAATTACAAGCTAAATTAGCTTTAATTGAATCGTGCGCGGTATACAACTCCCTTTACAACTTTCTCCGTTTTGTGACAAACATTAAAGTATCACTGATTAATTTTCATACCAATTTAGTTTAATTGATGAATGCTTTTCCATTTTAATAATTGTTAGTTGTATATAAGACCTTTCACACCTATTACAAACATTCATATAACCCGTGAAAAACACCGACCACAAGTGTAAAAGAGCCATTAAATGTGACAACCGTATATTCAGATTATTAAAAAAGGATATAATTATTTTTATTTTTACTTATAAACTTCTTATAAACTACTGATCATATTACATCCTTCATCTATTTCTATATATTTTTTCGAGGCGTGCGAGTTGACTTCGAAAAGTGCGAGTTGACCAGAAATGCCGTGCGAGTTGACCAAAAAACGTGCGAGTTGACTACCGTGCGAGTTGACTTAGGTACGAGTTGACCGGCACCCACACATAGCATTATTGCATTTTTAAGCACACACTCCGAATCAGAAGTATTTGTGCAAACATACAATGTATGTAGCTTCTCTATGAAGAATTACAATGTCCGCCCTATTTTTTTAAACCTTCAAAAATATTATAATAAACGTTTTTGTTGAATGAATAAAAAAATATACCACACATAGCATTTCACTTCGTGTGTTTTCAAAGACGCGGTTGCACTTAAAAAAAAAAAATACTGAATTAATTTTGCGCAAACTTAACACAGTTGTGTATTTTGACAATGACCGGGCTCTCGTCTTTGTTTTTTATTGAAAATGATTTTGAATTAATGAAGAAATTATCAGAAACGTACCTGAAGCGATGGTTTGTTGACATCCGATTGTCCCACACATAGCCGAAAGAGTCACGTGGTACAGGCACCTTGAATATACGTTTACCAATATATAACGTTAACGTCTAATTTAAGTGTTCGTGATTATTCAATAATAAAATATGTTGTTTTGAAGAAAACAGCGTACCACCGTTAGTTCATAAATTTACTTTTGTGTTCAGGCTTACGCAAGCGGAATACCTTTAGTGTATAAAAACATTCATAACTAATAGGTTATTATGTTTAACAAGAAATATCTTTTAAAAAAGATATGCGGCGTTGATTGTGGTCGATGTTTATGAACGATCAAAAGTTATCTCTATGAGATAAAAAGTAGCGGATGCCTTTTTTCTGCGCAGTTGTTAGCTACATCATAAGCAAATCAATTACGGGGTGTTGCGCCAGATTTCGTGGCTTATTTTGCTTTATGTGATATTATTACTCAGATATCTATATTTACAGAATAGAAAAACACAAGAAACATGAAAATAAACGAGTGCATATAGGTCAGCCGGCAATACTCGAATCTTATTTAATTGCATAATTATAGTATAGCGAATTATTGTGGTCATGCTTAATTAACTGGTCTAAATGGATAAATATTTCTAATTAATTTTATCAAAATCGGTCCTTATCATGCAAATTTTGAAACCATATTAAAAATCGATGATTGACATACCACAATGATATCGCCGAATATCTTTATTTAGTATCTTTCTGATCAAAACAGACTTCAAGTGCACAAAGTTTACGAGACGGCGTTTATATAAAGATTTCTGCAACTGACCGCACACTGACCTTGATACCTTGCGGATTGGAATGCAATGCATTACAGTCACTACGTTATTGTCAGTAAGACACAATGATCGCAACCCCTTTTGCGAACTCCGGTGATGAACTGTATATAAACTCTGACTTTCACAAAATGACCGCGTATTGACCCGAAACATCGCGGGTTGAAATGCAATGCAAGTAAGTACTAAATATGACAACATAGCCTTTAGTAAAACGCTTTTGCGCTGGTAATTCTCTGAAAATAAAAGGTGAACGCACAAACTGTATTTATGTCGAAAATTGATTGTAAAACTGTTCTATCTATTGGGCCTTTTCATTAGAGATAAAATTGTTTCATGCAGTAAAACAGTGTTACAAAGACGCGGATATGTTTCCAATGTTCTGGTGTTATACTCAAATCAGCCAATGGAATAAATGAAGTGTATTCATTTGTACCTAGCCGCGGGAAATTTTATTTGAGTATTATTGGACACTTACAAAGGTCAAGTCAGGGTGAAAAGCTGGCTTATTCAGCTTACGCCGAAAAAAAAATCTAATAAAACGCGGTTATGATGTTTCTTGAAAATTATATTCACACATATCTTTATATGTGTTGTTATTGTTTACCAAAATATAAGCTTAAACGTATCAAACTAGGTTGACAAATGAAACAAGACTATTGTCAAGCAATATAAGTCCCCTACCGGCTCCACCATTGTCAGAAATTCCACCATTTTCAGAATTAAAAATAAATAAATATTTGTTGCCATAGCAACCAGAATTTTTAACGTAGGAACAAAATAAAAGGACGTGCATAATCTCCATATTGCCATCTATCCATGTTTTAAGTTTCATGAAAAAATATTAAGAACTTTAAAAGTTATCCCAGGATCCAGAAAACCACCATTTCAGCAGTATTTGTTGTTTGTTTGTTGCCATAGCAACCAGAATTTTTGACGTAGGAACGAAATGAAATGACGTGCATAATGTCCATATTGACATCTATCCATGTTTCAAGTTTCATGAAAAAATATTGAGAAATTTTAAAGTTATCACAGGATCCAGAAAAGTGTGACAGACAGACAGACAGACAGACAGACAGACAGAAAGACAGACAGACAGACAGACTGACTGACTGACTGACAAACGGAGTGCAAACCATAAGTCCCCTCTGGTGAAACCGGTAGGGGACTTATAAGCTGATAATTATGCCTCTTTTTCTGCCAACAGTTATACAGAAATTAAACCCGTGTTGATATCAAATAAGAACTTAATCAAATGCAGAATGTTCACTGGCATGGTGCTTTTATTTACATATTGGATGAATAAGTGTGCATGTTTCAGACGAATGTTGATTTTATCAGTTTAATCCTATTTATCGCACACCTAAGGCTTATTGATTTGTTCACGAGTCCTTTCCCTGTTTATAAAATCCTATCATTCAAACTACAGTGATGTGCCTGGGGTTCACAGGGGCATGTACTTTCATTAAATTTATAGAAGGAGTATGCACAAACTTCAAGAGCTCCCTTTAACATTGGCCTTTTAACACTTTGCCACTTAAATACGTATTTTGACGCATTTGTAGTCCCTAAATAAGTTAAATTAAATAGCTTTCTTACTAAATTCAAGTTTTAAGGGCTTCATTTCCAACCCTTAGTTACCCATAAGCAGCAAACAGTTACTCGCAGGCTGTTCTGGTTTTATGCTGTTTGTACATAGCCATTTTCACTTTGCTTTTAAGAAGGAAACGGTTAAGGCCAATTTATTTAGAAATTCCATCATGCACAATCCAGTCATGTGCTGCCTGATGTGTATTTTACTGCATCCATTAATGGAATAAGCGGGTGCCCATCAATGGCCTTGACATTAATACAACTAACATGGATGTTGAGCAGCGAGTCGGCTGCCAAAGGTGACTTATTCCAATTTATATCAAATTCTCAACTTGCTCCATGAAGTAATGCGCTGGACCCCAAATATGTCAAGACAAAGAAAACAAACAACCGAAGCAGGTTATTATTATGTCTTTACTCCACTATTCGGGGAAACAGTACACGTATTTCTAGCAATTACTATCCCTTTCTCACTCAGAGTCAAAGTGAAAATGGCTTTGTGTAAACAGTTAAAAACAGAACAGCCTGTGAGTAACTCGCAGCCTGTTTAGGTTTTATGCTGTTTGCTGCTCATCAGTATCTAAGGGTTGGAAATGAAGCCTTTAAAACTTGAATCTAGTAAGAAAGGTCTCAAATTAAGTAAAACTTTCTAAGGGACTACAAACACGTCAAAATACGTATCTAAGTGGTAAAGGGCTATATAGCCTCCATACACATTTCATCATGGGACATACAAAAATTCAAAATGATTATAGGATCAATGGTCACAACAGTCGTATTGCTTGCCCCTACTGCTGACTTCACCTTGGATGAACCAATTACTACACATGCCTCTACAAGCGTGAATGAATACCGTCTGAAGGCAAAAGGTAAAGAAGGTCAAAATCACACACATGCATGTCAAACGTGTAACTTGACAACTTGCTTGACCATTCTATAACTGGAAAACAGACTGAAGGATGTTGAAATGAATTCCTTATCACAAAAGTCATTGCTGTGTGTTATAGCAGTGCTGTAGGAATGTTAACCCTTTGCATGCTGAAAATTTGTCTTCTGCTAAAATGTTGTCTGCTGAATTTCTAAAATTAGCATTTTCTTCGATTTTTTTCAAACAATAATATCAGAATAGCAAACAGTTTGGATCCTGATGAGACGCCACCTTCTGTGGCGTCTCATCTGGATCCAAACTGTTTGCAAAGGCCTTCAAAATTCAGTTCCAGCACTGAAAGGGTTAACCGACCTAAGGCATCAGTAAGAGATCATTACATCAACAGAAATGTATACTGAATCTTCGCAGAGGCTTTACGTCAACACAAACACATTGAGTTTAATATATGTATTATTTAAAAATATTGTACACGTACACATATAGCATTACAGAAATACAGTATTAACAAGACTATTGCCAAGCAATATATGTCCCCTTCCGGCTCCACCATTGTCAGATTATTTTTTTAATTTGTTGCATAGCAACCAGCTTTTTTGACATCGGAACAAAATGAAATGACGTGCATAATGTCCATATTGCCATCTATCCATGTTTCAAGTTTTATTAAAAAATATGAAGAACTTTTAAAATTATCGCAGGATCCAGAAAAGTGTGACAGACAGACTGACTGACAGACGGAGCGCAAACCATAAGTCCCCTCTGGTAAAACCGGAAGGGGACAAAAAGTGCACACACAAGTATAACACTGAATTCACATGAACAGACAGAACAATTTTATATACCAAAATTATTACAATAGAAGCAATAAAATACTTAAAGGGCACTAGACTTTATAAGTATGTTAAATAAATAGAGTACCTGTTTACAAAATAAGCAAATACCACGAAATGCAGGAGTATCTACTAGATAATTACATTTAAAATATTAAACAACACACTTTCTGAGAAAGCAGTAAAAAACTCACAAGGGGGTGAATCCTAAAAGCTCTGATTAAAAAACGTTAAATTCATTTACTAATAAACATGTACACATACTTTTTAACATTTAAATGAAGAAAGATTTTGTGTCATGACACTTTCTAGGCATTTTTGTTTTGTTTTTGGTCCAAGTAAATTATTTCCACCCATTCAGTTGTTGACTGTGTTGTTTTTATGCAATCAATTGATTTTTATTGAACAGAAAAAATGTAAAAACACCTTAGATGCCACTAAACAGTGATATTCGATTACTTACATTTAGTTCAATACCTCCAAAAATAGCATTATAAAATGTACCAGCAGCAGACGCCATTGGGACGGGACATGAAACATTAAATCCACATAAAAAGCGTGTTAATATCAACAAATAGTAAGCAATTCGATCACATGCCATACCCTGTTTCCCCATGTAATATTTTTATCTTAGACATGTGTAATATTATATACTTTTTAAGCGTTTTCATTGGCTTATTTTCGTTTGACCAATCGCATTTTGTTATTTTGCTGAATTGACGTTGCAACATCAAACGACGTCACGAAATGTAAACAACATTCGGGATTTATCATTATGTTTGGGTAAATATTTATTTAATTTGCTTATTAAAAAGCATGTGATAAAAAAGATCTGCCACTCGTCATTTCATACCATATTTGATTCAACTCATCCAGGAAATTCTTTAGTAAGCTCGCTAAAGGCTTGCTTACTTACAACATTCCTGAACTCGTTTAATAAAATATGGTATAAATACTGTAAATACATTATAAACAATCTATAGCTATGTAAATTTGATACAAGGGCTGTTTGTAAAACATGCATGCCCCCCATATGGGCTGTAAGTTGTAGTGGCAGCCATTGTGTGAATACGTTTTTTGGCACTGTGACCTTGACCTAGTGACATGAAGTTTCATGATCCTAGGCATTAGCGTTCTTGAGTTATCATCCAGAAACCATTTCACTATATCGGGTTATCATCTGCAAACCATTTTTCGAAGTTGAGTCACCATGACCTTGACCTTTGACCTAGTGACCTCAAAATCAATAGGGGTCATCTTCGAGTCATGATCAATGTACCTATGAAGTTTCATGATCATAGGCATAAGTGTTCTTGTGTTATCATCCGAAAACCATTTTACTGTTTCAGGTCGCCTTGACCTTTGGCCTAGTGACCTGAAAATCAATATCCGTCATCTGCTAGCTATCATCCAGAAACCATTTTATTATTTTGGGTCGCCTTGACCTTTGACCTAGTGACCTCAAAATCAATAGGGGTCATCTGCCAGTCATGATCAATGTACCTATGAAGTTTCATGATCATAGGCATAAGCGTTCTTGCGTTATAATCCGGAAACAATTTTACTATTTCGGGTCACCGTGACCTTGACCTTTGACCTAGTGACCTGAAAATCAATAGGGGTCATCTGCAGGTCATGATCAATGTACTTATGAAGTTTCATGATCCTAGGCATAAGCGTTCTTGAGTTATCATCCAGAAACCATTTTTACTTTTTCAGGTCACCGTGACCTAGATCTTTGACCTAGTGACCTCAAAATCAAAAGGGGTCATCTGCGAGTCATGATCAATGTACCTATGAAGTTTCATGATCCTAGGCCAAAGCGTTCTTCCGTAATCATCCAGAAACCATCTGGTGGAGGGACAGACATACGGACGAACCGACATGTGCAAAACAATATACCCCCTCTTCTTCGAAGGGGGGCATAAAAAGTATAACTTTATATTATAATATATATATATAATGCCCCACACCAAAATACAATGAAATTATGGATTTTGAGTTCCTTTGAAATAAGTTATACACATACCATGTGTTCACATCATTTGTTCACACAAACATCACAGATATTTTTAAGTACTACATTACAAACAATGAAAAATATCAACAGAGCTACATGTATGAAAGTAAAAAGATTTTGAACTCACTTTTAATGTTACAAAAAATACAGATTAACACATATAATATGCAAACTTATACAACTGTCTATGGTATACTGACAACAATATAACAGATATATGTAAGTAAGGATTTTACATTTGAATACAATGCATGAAAACATTAATAATGATAACATAGAAGTTAGCACTGATTATGTGGATCAGAGGTTTTGCCAGAACACCCCCAAATATATAACATTGTTGTTCTTTTATAACTATTATGCATAAACTTAGTACAGGTTCGTCATGTTATTTACAAAAACACAGGAATTCATGTTGTAAACGCATTTGTCAAACATCTGTAATGTTTCTGAATATGCCAGGTAAAGAAAGCAAATATTATGACATGCAAATACTTTTCTCCAATTAAGCTATTTCCGATTGAAGAAGTAAATGTGAAACTGAGCATTTCATATTCATCTTCTTGAAACAAGGTCTTTGCAACAACTAAAAGCTGCTTTGAAGGTGATATCGGTGGGTTGACAGATGTGTTTATGTGATTAGACCAATTAAAAGGCAAATAACTTTGAAGGCAAAATTTGATTAAAATATTTTTATACCAAATAAAGATTTATGTGGAGATTTTATGTACACATGGCAATTTAATGAAAACATCCAATAGTAATTCGGCATATTATAAGGTTCAAATACAGAAATAACAGCCATTTTTATTTCTTTAACCAATATTATAAGACTTAGGCCATTAAATAGGAAATCATTAATACAAATATTGACAGCATTTTTTTAAAGCAGACCTATGTACCTGTTTTTGCTACATAAGTGAAAACAAAATTCAGTTTCACTTGATATAGGTCACAACGACTGCTGGCCCAATAACACATGTTAGGAAACAGACAAAGCCACGTCAGTAGACAAAGGGCCATAATTCAGGTCTGGTTGCAGTGAAAGTTCCTGTCTTTACCATCATAAACACATTCAGGTCAAAAACTGGTAGCAGTCAAAGTTCCTTTCTATACCATCATAAACACATTGAGGTCAAAACATCTGGTCGCAGTCAAAGTTCCTTTCTATACCATCATAAACACATTGAGGTAAGTTAAATGCAAAAGTTTAAGCAAGAGTAGTTGAAAAGGAGTTGAAGACACACTCCTTATAATATATCGTAAAAAAGACATCTGAACAACAGAAAAGGTGTAATAAGCAAATTTATATGAGTGAATACATCATTGTGCTCGCAAATTATCATACAGAAATTATTTGTAAAATACAAAAATATAGAAGGAAAATAGGACCAGGCACTGATGACAATTTTTCGGCCTCACCGTTATACAGGTGCAATAATAGCTATATCCCTGAACTGCTTTAGATTTTTTTAAATATCATATTTTTAATCTTATAAAAATTTAAATCCTGAAAAAAAAAATCGAAAACAAGAACTCACTAGAAGCAACAAATAAAATTGCTTTGTATAAAATGTTAACCGCAGTTTTATTATTAAACCACTTAGAATGATACAGTTTTGCAGACATTTTTGTTGAAATACATACACAAAATACAACAATATAACATGTTGTTGGCAATGCTTATTTTCAAGCATGATTTTCAAACATATAAAAAATAAATGTGTACAAATATAATTTTTCAAAAATTTACTTGATTGTAAACATTGTAAAATGATTTATTTGAAAAAGTGAAAAACACAAATTCATGAAATACATTTGTATAAAGATTGTTTCTCAAGAAAAAAGCTCACAACACTTACACAATAAATTTTGAAACAAGACTATTGCCAAGCAATATAGTACCCTACTGGCTCTACCATTGTCAGAAATTCAACCATTTTTAGAATTTTTGTTGTTGCCATAGCAACCAGAATTTTTGATGTATGAACAAAATGAAATGACGTGCATAATGTCCATATTGCCATCTATCCATGTTTCAAGTTTCATGAAAAAATATTAATAACTTTTAAAGTTATCGCAGGATCCACAAAACCACCATTTTCAGCAGTAATTCTAGTCTATTTGTTGCCATAGCAACCAGAATTTTTGACGTAGGAACAAAATGAAATGACGTGCATATTGTCCATATTGCCATCTATCCATGTTTCAAGTTTCATGAAAAAAAAAAAGAACTTTTAAAAATTATCGCAGGATCCAGAAAAGTGTGACTGACTGACTGACTGACTGACTTACTGACTGACTGACAGACAGAGCGCAAACCATAAGTCCCCTCCGGTAAAACCAGTAGGGGACAAAAACATGAAAACAAAAACACATGTTCTCCCTTTAAATTCAGGTTTAATTGCCAGTAAAAAAGTAATATTAATGCCAGTAAAAAAGTAATAAATGACAAAAGATAACGGGCTATAAATCTAGGTTCCATTACCAGAAATTGTTTTGATATAAAAAAAAAGCCAAAATATTGATTGGAGGGAATTATGACACAGAAATGTCACTGATTGATTGACATTGTACATATGATATTGCCAAATAATCTGACTGCCTAAACCCTTTCCACTCAAAAGTGCATTAACCCTTTGCATGCTGGGAAATTTGTTGTCTGCTAAAATGTTGTCTGCTGAATTTCTAAAATTAGCATTTTCTATGATTTTTTTCAAAGAATACTATCAGAATAGCAAACAGTTTGGATCCTGATGAGACGCCACGTTCTGTGGCGTCTCATCTGAATCCAAACTGTTTGCAAAGGCCTTCAAAATTCGGTTCCAGCACTGAAGGAGTTAAAAATGTCTATATGCAACCAGCAGACAGTTCAGGCTTTATACTGTTTGCTTCTCATCAATATCTTAGGGTTGAAACATTTATGAAGACTTTGTCTCTTTCCCACTCAGTAGCAAAGTGAAAATGGCTCTTGCAACCAACATAAAACCAGAACAGTCTGCGAGTAACTTGGAGTCTGGTCAGGTTTTATGCTGTTTGCTGCTCATCAGTATTTAAGGGTAAAAAAAAACCTTAAAATTTGAATCTATTAAAAAAAGTCTTTCATTTAATTTAATTTTCTAAGGGACTACAACCCAGTCAAAAAGGGTGGTAAAGGGTTACAACTTCAATCTAGTCAGCAAAGTGCGTATCTGAGTGGTAAAGGGTTACAACTTCAATCTAGTCAGCAAAGTGCGTATCTGAGTGGTAAAGGGTTACAACTTCAATCTTGTCAGCAAAGTGTGTATCTGAGTGGTAAAGGGTTACAACTTCAATCTAGTCAGCAAAGTGTGTATCTGAGTGGTAAAGGGTTACAACTTCAATCTAGTCAGCAAAGTGCATATCTGAGTGGTAAAGGGTTACAACTTCAATCTAGTCAACAAAGTGCATATCTGAGTGGTAAAGGGTTACAACTTCAATCTAGTCAGCAAAGTGCGTATCTGAGTGGTAAAGGAATTCAAGTACGGTGGTTGTTGCAGGTAGGCTCCGTGAAGTGGATTACCCAGAATACGGTGGGGGCGGAGCATTGGGGTACTGCTGGTTGACACCTGAAATGAAAACGTTGGCTTAAATTATTTAAAGGCGTAAAGAAGGTTGTTTGGTTACACTTTTCAAACCACCCCTAGTTATTTAAAGAACTATATAGAGGATATATGAGCCTTGTTCTGGAAGTACTGGATTTAATGCACGTGTGTAAAGTGCAGTGCCATATTAGCCTGCACAGTCTCCACAAGCGTATCAGTGATGACACTTTCCGCCTTAACTGGATTTTCCCTACGAAAAGAATTCCTTTAAACAGAACAAACAATAAAAGCGGAAAGTGTCATCATCCACCAAATCATCATCAGCACAAATGTAGTTTTCATCGATATCATCCCCATCATCGTCTTCTTCTTTTGCTCCTTCTTCTTTGTTCTCAAAATCGTCATCATAACCATCATCATCCACTTTACCAATATCAGCAACAATGATCTTCCTTATCAACACCATTGTCACTATCATCATAAACACCATAACCAACTTCAACAACTTCATCACCGTTTTTAAATGAGGCTATAATCAAAATACCTTGCTGGTCATAGCCCATCCCCATGGGTGGGGGTGGATAGCTGGCCCCAGGGGGTGGGGCAGGGTAGCTGTAGGGCTGGAAGGGGGCGGGGCCAGAAACCTCACCCTCAGGCAGTGCAGATTTTCCCATGTCTGAAATCAATGTAAGACTTAAAATACTGTCAACTTAACTGATACACGCATCTTTTTTTTAAATGGAGATTTAAAACAAAATATAAAATAGAGATTACAAACATTATTTATATTTGGGTGTGTACAGTGAAAAATGGTTTAATGCATATGCGGAAAGTGTCGTCCCAGATTAGCCTGTGCAGTATGCACAGGCTTATTACGGACAACAATTTCCGCTTTAATAATATTCTCTTTTCAAAGAAAGTCTCTTAGCAAACATCCATTTTTGACGGAAAGTATTGTCCCTGATTAGCCTGTGCATACTGCACAGGCTAATATGGGACAACACTATATGCACATGTCTAAAACTCCATTTCCACAGATTGCAGCTCATTTAAATGAGAAGATCCTGTTGACGTTGACCCTTGTCATAATGTGATGCAAACAAACCTGCTGCTACGGGCATGTTTGTACCTGAAAGTCTTCACTATCAACACATCCAACTCTGTTGAGATTTTAGGGGGTAAAATTTTGAGAAAAAAGTTGGCCCCATTCTCAATATAAATAAAGTTTATATTTTCCCACATGACTGTCCAAAATGTCTAGTTAAAGTTAAACATTGTTTCAATTTTCTTGTTGAATAATTTGAAACTAAAGTTAATCTCCCTACCATTTAAGTTTTTTAAAAGCTTGTATTTAAGTTTAACTTCAGAAAACATTGAGACTACATTAACCCTTTCCCACTCAGAATCAAAGCGAAAATGTCTATGAGAAACAGCATAAAACCAGAACAGCCTGCGAGTAACTCGCAGTCTATTCAGGTTTTATGCTGTTTGCTGCTCATCAGTATGTAAGGGTTGGAAATGAAGCATTTAAAACTCGAATCTAGTAAGAAAGGTCTTTAATTAAATTCAGCTTTCCAAGGGACCATTAATGCGTCAAAATACGTATCAAAGTGGAAAAGGGTTAAAATTTGTGTAGTATTTACATCTCAGCCATTATCAAACCTTCCCAAGCCACCATTAAAGGTGATAAACCCAGCCCACTTCAAACCTTCCCAACCCACCATTTAAGGTGATAAACCCAGCCCACTTCAAACCTTCCCAAGCCACCTTTTAAGGTGATAAACCCAGCCCACTTCAAACCTTCCCAAGCCACCATTTAAGGTGATAAACCCAGCCCACTTCAAACCTTCCCAAGCCACCATTTCAAGTGATAAAGCCAGCCCACTTGAATCACTGATAGACTATATTGCACACTTGGGTTTAAAGCTTTATACTGAATGTCTGATATAAAACAAGCACCAAAATTTGCAAGACCATGCAAGTCACTTTCTTGGAAAACAGGACTTAAAGCATGTGCATAAAGTGTCGTCACAGGTCAGCCTATGCAGTCCTCACAGGCTGATTAGGGATGACACTTTCCACTTTTATTCAATTTATCATTTAAACAAATATCCAGTCCAGGCAGAAAGTGCTGTCTCTGAAAAGTTTGTGCAGACTGCACAAACTAGTCCTGGATGACACTTTACGCACATGCATAAATCCCAGTTTTACAAAATGAGGCTCAATTCTTCAAATGAAATCTGAAAACAGATACTCTTCATGAGAGTGGATATTAAGCCTAATTACCTTCAAATCCCACTGGTTTGTTTGGTGGTGGGTAAGCAGTGTAGCCGGGCTGGGAGTTAGCAGCATCTGATAAGAAAGTGAATATGAATATGAGCCTGAAAGGCCAAACGCCACTCACCTGAGATACAAAGGAACTGTCCTGCTTTGTGCCACCTTAAGATACATGTATCATTAGAACAAATGTTCTGACCAATTCATGAAATTTGAACTATAAATGTGACTTACGAGTGTTGACATGGTTATACTTTAGCCATATAAAGAAAAATGCCCCACCCCCTGGCGGCCATGCTTTTCAACAGAACTGAACCATGTTTTAACTTGTCCAAGATATCATTAAAAAAAATATTCTGACCAAGTTCAATAAAGACTTGACTATAAATGTGACTTCTAAAGTGTTAAAAGGGTTTACTAAAGCCATATAAGGAAAAATGCCCCGCCCCTTGGCGGCCATTCTTTTCAATAGAACTGAACCATTTTTTAACTTGTCCATAATTTCATTAAAAAAAATTCTTCTGACCAAGTTCAATAAAGACTGGTCTATAAATGTGACTTTTAGAGTCTTGACAAGGTTTTATTATAGCCATATAAAGAAAAATGCCCCACTCAGTAGAGGCCATGTTGATCAACAAACCATAACCATTTTACAACTCATTTTAGATATCATTGAAACAAATATTCTGACCAAGTTTCATGAAGATTGCAAAATAAATGTGGCCTCTCAAGTGTTAACAAGGTTTAACTAGAGCCATATGAGAAAAAGTGTCCCACCTCTGGTGGTCATGTTTTTCAGCCAACCAGAACCATTTTCGAACACAATTAAGATATCATTGGGACAAATCGTCTGACGAAGTTTCATGAAGATCGGACAATAAAATTGTGTCCACAAGAGTGTTAACAAGGCAAATGTTGACACTGCACACGGCACAACGGGCAAATGTTGACACTGCACACCGCACAACGGGCAAAAGGCGATCACAAAATCTCACTACGAGAACATTGTGCTGAGGTAAGTTAAAAATGTGTAAACAGTAAAAAAAGAGAAATGTTTGTCTGTCATCTGAAAGTATCATGAGTTGTAAGACATTTAACCCTTTCCGGCTCAGAAGCAAAATGAAAATTTCTATCTGAAACCAGCATAAAACCAGTACAACCTGCAAGGAACTCGCATTCTGTTCAGGTTTTCTGCTGTTTTCTGCTCATCAGTATCTAAGGGTTGTAAATAAAGCTTTTACAACTTAAATCTAGTAAAAAGTTCCATTATCTAATTTGGTTTTCTAACAGACTACAAACACTTCAAAGTGTGTATCTAAGTGGTAAAGGGTTAAGACCCACTTACAGTCATAGTTCTGTCCCTGTGCTATTCCATTGCCTTCTCCAAAGCCCGGGCCCGAGGGTGTGCCCATGAAACCCCCGGGGCCCGCAGGGGGCTGTGGTTGGTCAGTGTAAGAATTCAGGGGGATTGACCCTTCAACATAGCCTGTCAATAGCAGACAAGACGTAAGAATAAGTCCCAACAAAAGTTATAAAACAGCTTATGCACATTTAGATACTTTTTTATTTATAACTGCTAATGGAAATGATATTTTTTATTAAATGGTATAATATATATTAAAAACAAGAATATCAGTGAAACTGATGGATGCTCCCCAATGAAGCGCTTTGTCAATCTATGTGTTAATAACCACCTAAAAAAATCTATTATTAGCCTTGGTGACCTTGACATTGACCCCAGTGACCTCAAACCTCATCAAAAGGTAGAGGTCCATGCAAGGTACCTACATGGCAAATATGAAAGAGATCGGTAAAGAATTGAAGGTGCTATGAGAAACTGTAACAAATGTGTGACGAAAAAATCTATTATCAGCCTCGGTGACCTTGACCCCAGTGATCTCAAACCTCATCAAAAGGTAGAGGTCCATGCAAGGTACCTACATGGCAAATATGAAAGAGATCGGAAAAGAATTGAAGGTGCTATGAGAAACTGTAACAAAAGTGTGACGGAAAAATCTATTATTAGCCTTGGTGACCTTGACCTTGACCCCAGTGACCTCAAACCTCATCAAAAGGTAGAGGTCCATGCAAGGTACCTATATGGCAAATATGAAAGAGATCGGTAAAGAATTGAAGGTGCTATGAGAAACTGTAACAAAAGTGTGACGGAAAAAATCTGTTATTAGCCTCGGTGACCTTGACCCCAGTGACCTCAAACCTCATCAAAAGGTAGAGGTCAATGCAAGGTACCTACATGCCAAATATGAAAGAGATCGGTAAAGAATTGAAGGTGCTATGAGAAACTGTAACAAAAGTGTGATGGAAAAATCTATTATTAGCCTCGGTGACCTTGACCTTGACCCCAGTGACCTCAAACCTCATCAAAAGGTAGAGGTCCATGCAAGGTACCTACATGCCAAATATGAAAGAGATCGGTAATGAATTGAAAGTGCTATGAGAAAATGTAACAAAAGTGTGACGGAAGGAAGGAAGGAAGGAAGGAAGTAAGGAACTACAAACTGGCAACTAAATGCTAACCGAAAATATTTCTGGGAGCATAGTTATACTACTATCATAATATTTTTTTACTATAGGTAAGTACATCACAGTGCTCCATCCAGCTACAATGGAAGGGTTCAGCCTCTGACTCCCACCATGCCCTTGTTAACCCATATATGCCTAGTGGACTCTCCCATCCTTCTAAATTGGATCAATTTATTTCCAAAATTAGGGATGTCTAGTATATTTATTTCTATATTTAGAATATTTCTTACAGGAATTCCTTTAAGCAAACAGCGCAGACCCTGATGAGACGCCGCATCATGCCTTTTTTCTAGACGCTAGGCATTAATGGGTTAAGTCTGCACAATTAAGGGTACACGAAAATTGTATTTGTAATTTCAATCAATAGTCTCTAACTTATAAAACTAGTTATATTCTATGGATGGTAGAAATCTTAAGCTGACATACAATGAAATCACACCGTACAGTCAGTCCTTGTTACAAAATGTGCTTATAATGCAAAGACCCAGAACAAAACAGCTGTCATACAGAGGAAATATCAACAAATCTCTTGAAAATATTTTTTCACCATAAATTATATTCTAGGTCAAACGATAGAAAGTAATATTGGACAGTGGACACTGAAAATTGTTATTCTTAAATAACAAAACTACTAAGTGTATTACAAAACAAGAGCTGTGTTCGTGAAACACAATGCCCCCTACTGCGCTGCTTTGAAGCCATATATTTTACCTTTGACCTTGAGGGATGACCTTGACCTTTCACCACTCAAAATGTTTAGCTCCATGAGATATGCATGCATGCCAAATATGGAGTTGCTATCTTCAATATTGCAAAATTTGACCTTTGACCTTGACCTTGAAGGATGACCTTGACTTTGACCTTTCACCACTCAAAATGTGCAGCTTCATGTGATACACATGCATGCCAAATATCAAGTTGATATCTTCAATATTGCAAAAGTTGACCTTTGACCTTGACCTTACAGGATGACCTTGACCTTTCACCACTCAAAATGTGCAGCTCCATGAGATACCCATGCATGCCAAATATCAAGTTGCTATCTTCAATATTGCAAAATTTGACCTTTGACCTTGACCTTGAAGGATGACCTTGACCTTTCACCACTCAAAATGTGCAGCTCCATGAGATATGCATGAATGCCAAATATAAAGTTGCTATTTTCAATATTGCAAAATTTGACCTTTGACCTTGACCTTGAAGGATGACCTTGACCTTTCACCACTCAAAATGTGCAGCTCCATGAGATACACATGCATGCCAAATATCAAGTTACTATCTTCAATATTGCAAAATTTGACCTTTGACCTTGATCTTTCACATTGAAGGATGACCTTCACCTTTCACCACTCAAAATGTTCAGCTCCTTGAGATACACATGCATACCAAATATGAAGGTTATATCTCAAGGGACATAGAAGTTATGAACATTTTTAGAAACCTAAACGCAGATTTCGAAACCTAAACGTGGACCCTAAGTTCAAGGTCAAGGTCACAGGGGTAAAAATTTGTGTGCGTATGGAAAGGCCTTGTCCATATACACATGCATACCAAATATGAAGGTTATATCTCAAGGGACATAGAAGTTATGAGCATTTTTCGAAACCTAAACGCAGATTTCGAAACCAAAACGCGGACCCTAAGTTCAAGGTTAAGGTCACAGGGGTAAAATATTTTGTGCGTATGGAGAGGCCTTGTCCATATCCACATGCATACCAAATATGAAGGTTATATCTCAAGGGACATAGAAGTTATGAGCATTTTTCGAAACCTAAACACAGATTTCGAAACCTAAACGCGGACCCCAAGTTCAAGGTCAAGGTCACAGGGGTAAACATTTTTGTGCGTATGGAAAGGCCTTGTCCATATACACATGCATACCAAATATGAAGGTTATATCTCAAGGGACATAGAAGTTATGAGTATTTTTCGAAACCTAAACGCAAAGTGTGACGGAAAGACAGACGCACAGACAGACGGACAGTCCGATCACTATATGCCACCTTTTCTTCAAAAAGGGCACATAAAAACATTAAGGACAAAATTAGTATTGCAGAGGCTTGTGGCTTCTATTAATTGATCTTGGGGTCGCTGCTTTGATCCAGTCAGTGAGTGTTCCCAAGACCTTTCCCAAAGACAGAAATAACTGGTTTTACCCAGGAAACTGCCTTGAGTTTCTTAACAAATTTAAGGCTATCAATGCCATTCAAACTTACTTCTTGTAAATATTTCAACAAAAGTTGTCTATATGGAATAAGAATGATCGGTCAAACTTATTATAACATGTATATGCTGTACATAAAAATGTTCCTTTTTAAGTATATTCTTTATTTGAAGTAACATTGAGAGCTCATTTAGACCTGTCCCTCTCAGACACAAAGTGAAAAAAAAGCTAACTGCAACAATAATAGAACCAGAACAGCCTCAAGTAACTCACAGTCTGTTCAGGTTTTATGCTGTTTGCTGCTCATCAGCATCTTAGTTTTGGAAATGAAGCCTTTAAAACTTGAATCTAGTTATGAAAGTCTTAAGTTAATTTTTTTTTCTAAGGACTACAAACAAGTCAAAGTGTGTATCTGAGTGGTTAATGGAATTTCTTCGGGGTTTGAGTACCCGAGTGACCAAAATGTGGACCAACTGGGGGTGATGAGAATATGGGCCTCTTTCTTGGAAGACAGGGCTTAATGCACGTGCATAAAGTGTCGTCTCAGATACGCCTGTGCAGTCCATACAGGCTTATCAGGGACAACACTTTCCGCTTTTATGGTATCTTTGTTAAAAGGAAGTCGCTTCAAAGTGAACAAATAGTTAGTGTCTCCCTGTTAAGCTTGAGCAGAATGCACAGGCTTATCAGGGACAACAATTAACGCACATGCACTAATACCAGTTTGCATACCTTGATGACCATAGGGTTGACCAACTGGAGGTGGCTGAGAGTACGTGGCAGCTGCAAGGGTTAGATAAGCAGAAATATAACAGGTTATGTTATAGTAAGAGTAGGAGCATTGTTTTGAGAAAACTGGTTTGAAGCCATGTGCGTTAAGTGTCAACCGAGAATAGCCTGTGCAGTCAACACAGGCTAATCAGAGATGACACTTTCTGCCTAAAGTAGATTTTCCCTAAGAAGAGACTTCCTTGGAATGAAAAAACCCTAGCAGAAATTGTTGTCCCGGATTAGCCTGTGGGGACTGCACAGGCTTATCTTTGACTACACTTTAAGCACATGCAATAAGCTCAGTTTTCCAACACGAGACTCATATATAAAGTAGGGGCCCATTTTTAGAAAGCATCTTACGATATTACTGCATAAAGGTTAATCAGGGGCCCATTCCTATAAAACATCTTATGATATTACTAGTCATCAAGGTAAATCAGTGAATTTGAGTGAAAGTACACAATTAAGAAACACTGAAATCAATCTTTCAAAATACTTGCAACCACATACAAATTTAAACTTATGTTAACAAGTTTATAAATTTTTAAGCGTAAACAAATTAGTATTGATACTTACAATTTTACTCATTTGTGCTAGTCCAATTGATTTTTTTAATCATTGTATGCCAAGTTATCATAAGATGCTTTAGGAATATTGGCCATTAAGAATGGATTATAAGCAAACTTATTATACATGAAAAGCATACATAGTACAAAGAGTAATCTTATACTATTCAAAGGGCATACATCTTGTATTAAATCTATAGGTAGCATCTGATTGAATAAACCAGGTATGCAGTATTGCAATGCAGTCATGAATTTCTTAAAAAGACTGAAATAGCATTAAAAACAAAACTGGACAGTTATGTCGTCAGTATTTCAAACAAAACTAGACAGTTATGTCTTCTGTATTTCAAACAAAACTGGACAGTTATGTCTTCAGTATTTGAAACAAAACTGGACAGTTATGTCTTCAGTATTTCAAACAAAACTGGACAGTAATGTCTTCAGTATTTCAAACAAAACTGTTCATTAGGTCTTGAGTATTTCAAACAAAACTGGACAGTAACTTCTTGAGTATTTCAAATAAAACTGGACAGTTATGTCTTCAGTATTTCAAACAAAAATGTACATAAGGTCTCGAGTATTTCAAACAAAACTGGACAGTTACGTCTTGAATATTTCAAACAAAACTGGACAGTTACATGTATGTCTTTGCTAATAACTCTTTGTGGTAAGAACTGAATATTTCTGATTTACCTTCCATCCACTTGATTGCAAGCATATTAAAAAAACTATTCTGCCTCACTCTGTGAAAAGGAGGTTTAATGCATGTGCGTAGAGTGTTCCAGATTAGCCTGTGCAGTCTGAACTGTCTAATCAGGAATGACTCTTTCTTGTGTTATTAAAATTTTTGTTTAAAGGAAGACTCTTCTTGACAAAAATCCAGTTCAGGCAGAAAGTGTTGTCCCTGATTAGCCTATGCGGACTGCACAGGCTAATTTGGAACACTTAATGCACATGCATTAAACCCCATTTTTGCAGAGCACAACCCAATTGTGTTCTTTAATCTGGTGACCTTGACACACATTACCGATGTTAAGACGTAGCCAAGTCATCGTCAAGATAAAGTCTTTAATTGTGCTTCTCAAGTGGTAACAAGGTGTTTCTTAGATTTTACCTATTGTCCAAATTTTCGATGCAACTGAAATACATCGAAATGGCCTAGAAAGTGTAAAAAATAAACATTCTGACCAAGTTTCTAGATTGGACGAACGAGCTGAAAGTTGACACAACATGATTCATTATAACAGTAGACAAGCAAAGACTAAACACAAAAGCTCACCATGAGCTCATAGAAGCATTCACTTCGACAAACAAGATAACCTTTCTTTAAAAAGTTACTGCTTTTTACAAATGCTGACTTTGAAACAGTTATATTGCATGGGGTTGCAATCATAGAAACATTTCGTGTCAACTTTGGTGTTGAAACAGAATGGCTTGTACTGTTGGGAGGGTTGGTATGGAAACCAGTTGGTTAGTGTTTAGAAAAGGTTTTATCTAGCCAGATGTGCTTTGAAAACCCAAACTACAAGCTGTATTTGGTGTATGAATTATTTGATTTCAACAAAGTGCGAGTTG
The DNA here is from genome assembly GCF_020536995.1 of Dreissena polymorpha. Classification (NCBI taxonomy): domain Eukaryota; kingdom Metazoa; phylum Mollusca; class Bivalvia; order Myida; family Dreissenidae; genus Dreissena; species Dreissena polymorpha. The sequence continues at coordinate 18,197,675 of NC_068364.1, read as the reverse complement.
TGATAGGATAAAAGTGTATTAAATCAACATGTACGTGAACCCAATGACCATATTTTCCTGACTATAAGACAAAACTTTTTGTCCAGTTTCGTGCATCTAACATTGTGAAGATTCTTATTGTTGAACAAAATAGAAACTAGAGCTTTGTCACAGGCGTGACGTTTACCCCCACATGCCGCATTGACACAGACTATTTTGCATGCTGTCTTCACAAAACAAGAGAATCTAATTTATGGCGATAATTAAGAATTATTATGCCATTGTCATTTATAGCGATTTTGACCTTTGAACTCTTGAATTCTTTCACATGACACGCCGTCCAATGACTGTGAACAAAATAAATGTACAGAGTCATTTTAAAATCTCACAATGAATGACATACTTATGGCCCAGACAAGATCATTTATTGCCATTTTTGACCTTTGAACTAAAAGTTTGACCTTGGAGATATTTTGACCTTTGAACTCCAAGTAACAAATTATAACAAACTCATGAAAATACATATGTTGGTGTACCTTTTTACTATTTTTGTATAAACTTCTTGATATCAGTAAATGCATTTGATATCCAAATATGTACAGGTGAAACCAGATGGCTTGAAATTGTGGTTGGCTCATAGTGTCTTATAAGCACCAATACTTTAGTGCTAAATATTCATATTTGCTGTTGTTTGGCTAGAATTCAAGAGGGTCAAATAATCGGATAACTTAAACAGTTTATTTTGTCCCTGTCAAAATGTTCACACCTTCTTTTGTTGTTTTTTTGGCTTGAACTCGCTTTTAGTTCCATAAATGTTCTCATGGATTAGGAGTGATTTATTACCGGAAGTGGTACACTATAAACAAGAGCATGCACCGCATAACAGGTGCCACGCTCGGCTACGGGTGCAGTTTTGAATTAATGAAAGCTTGCCAGAATTTTTTAAATTTTTTTTAGAGGTCACAGTGACCTTGACCTTCGACCTAATGACCCCAAAATGGGTGTGGCGTGTAGAACTCATCAAGGTGCATCTACATATGAAGTTTCAAAGTTGTAGGTGGAAGCACTTTGATTTTAGAGCCAATGTTAAGGTTTTAGCACGATGCAGACGGCGGACTTCAGACGGCGATGTCGGATGGCAAGATGGCTATGACAATACCTCGGGTAAAATTGTTGCAAAATTATAATCGACTAATGTATTTATTGCTATAAATAAAATATGTCATCGACTCAATCGTTGATTGAATTGACCTGTTCACGGAAATGTGCTTCTTCTAATATACATTTATTTCATGATAGCATGATAGTTGTAAATGTATAACTGTTTATAAATATTTATAAAAAAAATATCTAGTAAATGTTTGTATCAATTCAGAAGCAGATAGAAATACGGAGTTTATGAAGTATGAAAAGTCTTCCACAGGATATGAAAATCTAATGCAGACTTATGTGTAAGTAAACAATTTATATAAGACATCGTTTGGCTCAAATTTTGGTAGGCTCTTACTTGTCGGTGCCCTGGATTTTGAGCCATCAGGTTTCAATTGTACTTCTTGATATCAAGAATTTGATTGTTTAATAAAAAGAAATGATTTTGTTATTTCCTAATATCAAATAATATTCAACATTTTACTTTTGGTTTAATGCATGTAGCGCAGTGCATTTCAACAAAATTATACAGGGAATAAATAGTAATGGACAATTTCAATAAATTAAAATTAACCCATTTATGCCTAGCATCTAGAAAAAAGGCCTTGGCAAACAGCGTAGACCCAGATGAGACGCCGCATGATGCGGCGTCTCATCAGGGTCTGCGCTGTTTGCTTAAAGGAATTTCTGAAAGAAATATTCTAAAATTTAATATAGAAATAAATATACTAGACATCCCTAATTTGGAAATAAATTGATCCAATTTAGAAGGATAGGAGAGTCCACTAGGCTTAAATGGGTTAAAATACACTGTACATTATCTCTATGCTGTACAGTCAACTTAGATCTTAAACCAAGCTTGAGTTTTTATTAAACATTTCATGGATCAACATGTGAATTTATACTTAAATATTTCAGCAGTTTATATGCGTCTTATAGTTATAATAATAATGGTACCATGTGTCTTATTTGTGGATGTAATTACACATAATGATGGATATATCTACAAATGCCATCTAAAGTAAAGGAATAACGGAAAAAAAATGAATAAATTTGTGGATGAAATTTGGAACGTTATGGAAAATAGGGTTAGCATCTAATCTAGCAATGAAACTAACAGGTAGGAAATAACTGTTTATATGTGTCTTGTTTTGTTAAAATTGGGCATAAGGCATGTGCATAAAGTGTCGTCCCAGATTAGCATGTGCGTAAAGTGTCGTCCCAGATTAGCATGTGTGTAAAGTGTCATCCCAGATTAGCCTTTGCAGTCTGTGCAGGCTAATCAGGGACGACACTTTCCGCCTAAATTTGATTTTTGCTAAGAAGAGACTTTCTTTAAACAAAAAATGTCATAAAAGCGGAAAGTGTCGTCCCTGATTAGCCTGCACAGACTGCACGTGCTAATCTGGGACGACACTTTACGCACATGCCCAGTTTTCTCAGAACAGGACTCGTATGAATAAAAGTATCACATACTATGCTGTTTCTGGATGACCGCCCCTTGCCTAGCTGCTCTTCTACGTCGCACAATGACGATGTAGATGATTGCTGCGACCACTATGCAGCCTACGATGACACCAACCACGATTCCAATGATATTGGCCTGTCTTAAACAGAACAAGACTTTTAATTGCAAACGTGTGTGTGTAAGTACAATTTTTTAAATATTTCAAATCAATTAATTTTAGATTGAGCAAATGAAAATAAACAAAAAATGTAAAAGCAGGACATAGGACAATAATCCCTATTCAATCTTAAGAGTCTGTCATTTCTCTTAGCGCTACTACAACACTTGCTGTAAACAGCCCCAAGTGATTGCTGCAAAATATTTTATAGTTATAAAAATTTGACAAATGTATAAAATGATTGGCTTTCTACGACAATCACACAACGTCCTTACATTGATCAAAGTATTCGGGGCAGAATAGTTTCTAAAGCAACTGAATCCCTAAATATACCATATGGCTGTGACATGCAATTTCAATCTGTTTATAGCCAAATATGACCTTGTACCACTAAGTGTAATCTTGACCTTTAAGGTATGGATGGTGGACATTCGTGCAAAGCTATTAACTCGAACTATCAGTGTTCTCCATAAAAATTTGATCAGCCAGTTATATTTTTATAGTAGCCAGCAACTAAGACAGCATTTTTTGTGCTGTTTTGAATTGACATTTTGGGGAAAAGCGTCAAGATTGTTAACATGAAAATTGACAGCTGCCAGGGATTCAAAAATTAACGTTCGTAAAATGAGCGTTGCAATAAGGGAATTAACTCAGTCATTCTTATATTTGATATTAAAAAGAGTTGTCTCATCAGTTCTTTTCCAGGTGTAGATATGGGTCCTTTAAACAGACCCATTCTCAAAGCAAAATGGGGGGAAAAAAAATCCCAATACCGTTAATAACTTAATTTCAATTGCATCTAACAGAGTGTAAATAAATAGATTTGTTATGATTGTGTTTTTACAATTTGAATTATTATAAAGGGTTCTATAAAATTAAATTTTCCCAAATCAGTAGACTTTCGAGACAATTCCAATGTGGACATTGCATTTTTTCCAAAATGGCCAGGAAAAGGCCTGCTTATACATTGTATGTTGCAGATGCTTATGACAAGAGTGTACACCTGGCTTTTTATATTTATCAAGGTGATCTAATTTTGATATGCACATGACCCAATTGGAACTCTGCCTTAAAATTGTAAGATAAACATTCTGACCAAATTTTATAAACATTTGAACATTTAACCAAATTTAATAAAGATTGAGTCATAATTATGGCCTTAAACTTCAAGATTGTCAGAAGTTCATGATAAGCCGGGGGCAGTAAGAATCGTGTTATAATTCTTAATTTATAAATGATAAAAACATGGCTTTTTTGCTTTCTTATAAAATGGCTGATTTGCACAAATGTCCAGAAGTTTGCAAGTCAAATTTTCAAAGTTATAAAAAGTTAACACCTATTTTTTCACAATTTTTAACAGTTAGCAGCTCTTTTTTTTTAATTTAGAAAATTTAGTGACTCAATTCTATTGCAAAATGCAAGGGCCAAGTCCCCTTCACAATGATGGGAAGAAAAGGCCCTGGAACACCCAAAGTTCATACCTGCGTTCTGCCGTGTACTCCAGATAGTCACAACACCTCTGCTCATCAGAGTCACCACAGCACTTGTCAACGAGTCCGTCATGTTGGTCTCGGGCAGATAAAGTACCCGAATGTGCTGTTCTTTAAGTTCACCTCATTGTAGCAAATTGTAGGCTCTGCAAAAATAAAATAATGAGCTCTGGAAAAAAGGGGCTTATTATCCCCATGCTTTTTGAAAAGCGTGGGGATATTGTGTTTATCTCCGCAGCCCGTCTGTCCGTCTGTCTGTCCGTCCTGGCCACTATCTCCTCCTACAATATAAGCACTAGAACCTTGAAACTTACACACATGGTAGCTATGAGCATATGTGCGACCCTGCACTATTTGGAATTTTTGATATGACCCCTGGGTCAAAAGTTATGGGGGTTGGGGCGGGGCCGGGTCAGAGATTTTCACTCATTTTTTTTAGGTTATTTTACAATAATTTCTTCATTTCTACACAGATTGTCTTCAAATTAATACCGAACCTCTCTTATGACAATATGGTCAATCTCAACTATGCATGGCCCCATTACCAACCCTGGGGCACCCCGCCCATATAGGCCATGCCCACCCAAAATTGCAGTTTTACTATAATTTCTTCATTTCTACACCGATTCACTTCAAATTGATACTGAACCTTTCTTATGACAATACGGTCAATCTCAGCTATGCATGGCCCCATTACCAACCCTGGGGCACCCCGCTCATATAGGCCATGCCCACCCAAAATTGCCTTTTACTATAATTTCTTCATTTCTACAATTTACTTCTAATTGATACTGAACTTCTCTTATGACAATACGGTCAATCTAACTATGCATGGCCCCATTACCAACCCTGGGGCACCCCTGGGTCAAACATGCGGTGACGGGAAATGCGTCGGCCTCTGCCGTGCCATTTCTAGTTATCCCCACGCTTTTTGAAAAAAAGGTGGGGATATTGTGGTTATCTCCGCCGTCCGTCCGTCCGTCCGTATCCGTCCGTCGGTTCCGGTCTGTCTGTCCGTCTCTTCTGTCTGTCCTTCCTTCCTGGCCATCTCCTCCTACACTAAAGCACTAGAACCTGAAACTTACACACATGGTAGCTATGAGCATATGTGCGACCCTGCACTATTTGGAATTTTGATCTGACCCCTGGGTCAAAAGTTATAGCGGTTGGGGTGGGGCCGCGTCAGAAATTATCACTCATTTTTTTAGGTTATTTTACATTTACTTCTTTATTTCTACACCGATTCACTTCAAATTGATACTGGACCTCTCTTATGACAATACGGTCAATCTCAACCAATGCATGGCCCCATTCCCAATCCTGGGGCGCCCCCGCCCACATAGGCCACACCCACCAAAATTTCCATTTACTATAATTTTTTCATTTCTACAACGGATTCACTTCAAATTGATACTGAACTTTTGTTATGACATTAGGGTCAATCTCAACTATGCATGGCCCCAATCCCAACCCTGGGGCGCCCCGCCCACATAGGCCACAAACCCACCAAAAATTCCATTTACTATAATTTTTTTCATTTCTACACGGATTCACTTCAAATTGATATGAACTTCTCTTATGACATTAGGGTCAATCTCAACTATGCATGGCCCCCATAACCAACCCTGGGGCCCCGCCCACATAGACCACACCCACCCAAAATTGCCTTTACTATAATTTCTTCATTTCTAACACCGATTCACTTCAAATTGATATTGAACTTCTCTTATGACAATACAGTCAATCTCAACTATGCATGGCCCCATTACCAACCCTGGGGCGCCCCGCCCACATAGACCACACCCACCCAAATTGCCTTTTACTATAATTTCTTCATTTCTACACCGATTCACTTCAATTGATACTGAACCTCTCTTATGACAATACGGTCAATCTCAACTATGCATGGACCCATTACCAACCCTGGGGCCCCGCCCACATAGACCACACCCACCCAAAATTGCCTTTTACTTAATTTCTTCATTCTACACGATTCACTTCAAATTGATACTGAACCTCTCTTATGACATACGGTCAATCTCACTATGCATGGCCCCATTACCAACCCTGGGGCCCTGCCCACATAGACCACACCACCCAAAATTGCCTTTTACTATAATTTCTTCTTTTCTACACGATTCACTTCAAATTGATACTGAACGTCTCTTATGACAATATGGTCAATCTCAACTATGCATGGCACAATTACCAACCCTGGGCGCCCTGCCCACATATGTCACACCCACCCAAAATTGCCTTTTACTATAAACTTCTTCATTTCTACACCAATTCACTTCTAATTGATGATGAACTTCTCTTATGACAATACGGTCAATCTCAGCTATGCATGGCCCCATTACCAACCCTGGGGCACACCTAGGTCAAACATTCGGCGTGGGGATACGCGGTCGGCCTCTGCCGCGCCATTTCTAGTTGCAACTGCGTTAAGTGTCGTCCCAGATAAGTATGTGCTGACTGCACAGGTTAATCAGGGACATCAAATTCCACTTTAATGGTATGAAGAAAATATGTGTCCATAGGGCACAGATGCCGGCTAATTCCACTTTTATCTCATAACTACACATACCTGAGAAAAACTCAACTGTTATCTGAAAGTCATGCATGTAGATTGACACTAGAACAAGAGATGTGTTTGTCAGAAACATAATCAAGTTGCTATCTTCAATAATGCAGAAGTTATTGCAAAACTTTAACCAAGGTTAAAGTTTTGGGACACACACAATTAATGAATTAATGACAGACAGACAGGCCAAAAACAATATGCCCCAGATCTTTCGATCCAGGGGCATAAAAATCTGTTAAATATCTAAAAAAAAGTCCTGAAAAGGAATGCTGGATGGACAGACATGCGGGACACATGGTCCGACTACTGTGTCCCACCATACTGTGGGCATAAAAAGGGACCATACCTCTGTCAGGGTACCGGTAGTAGAGACTTCTCTGCCTGTAGCTCGAGAGGCCATACACAGTCCCTATCGCTGCTGCAGTCTGCCATGACCCCTCGTATAGCTGGGTCCGCTGTAGTAGCGCACACGAACGCGTGTCGAACTGCTGAATAACAATTAAACATGAAATACGTTAATATCTTGGTAATAATCTGTTAGTGTATGACAGTGGCCTTTATATCAGGATTGTGAAATTACATGTATTGACCTATATAATATTACTGAGATATAACACACATAGAGATCTTCATTAAAAACCCAACTGAAATGGGGGAAAATAGTTAAAAGGGCATATTGACACTATTTTCCCCTTAAAATCATGTGTAATCCATCTTTTCATGGAGATATCCATCTATTTATAAGTAATATTCATGTTGATGAAATAGTTAAGAAATTCCAACATGCCAATAACAGTCGTGTGATTTAAAAACGACCACAAGGGAGCAAAATGCCCAACCACACTTACAGGTTCAAATAAACACTTCAATTTAAAGAGATCAAGCAAATGCCCAACCTCACTTACAGGGTGAAACTAAACACTTCATTGTTAAAGAGATCAAGCAAATGCCCAACCTCCCTTACAGGGTGAAAATAAACACTTCATTGTTAAAGAGATCAAGCAATGCCCAACCCTCACTTACAGGGTGAAAATAAACACTTCATTGTTAAAGAGATCAAGCAAATGCCCACCTCACTTACAGGGTGAAAATAAACACTTCATTGTTAAGAGATCAAGCAAATGCCCCAACCTCACTTACAGGGTGAAAAATAAACACTTCATTGTTAAAGACATCAAGCAAATGCCCAACCTCACTTACAGGGTGAAAATAAACACTTCATTGTTAAAGAGATAAGCAAATGCCCAACCTCACTTACAGGGTGAAAATAAACACTTCATTGTTAAAGGACATCAGCAAATGCCCACCTCACTTACAGGGTGAAAATAAACACTTCATTGTTAAAGACATCAAGCAAATGCCCAACCTCACTTACAGGGTGAAAATAAACACTTCATTGTTAAAGAGATCAAGCAAATGCCCAACCTCACTTACAGGTATGAAAATAAACACTTCATTGTTAAAGAGATCAAGCAAATGCCCAACCTCACTTACAGGGTGAAATAAACACTTCATTGTTAAAGAGATCAAGCAAATGCCCAACCTCACTTACAGGGTGAAAATAAACACTTCATTGTTAAAGAGATCAAGCAATGCCCAACCTCACTTACAGGGTGAAAATAAACACTTCATTGTTAAAGACATCAAGCAAATGCCCAACCTCACTTACAGGGTGAAATAAACACTTCATTGTTAAAGAGATCAAGCAAATGCCCAACCTCACTTACAGGGTGAAAATAAACACTTCATTGTTAAAGAGATCAAGCAAATGCCCAACCTCACTTACAGGGTGAAAATAAACACTTCATTGTTAAAGAGATCAAGCAAATTAGTGTACAACTATCTGACTTAATTTGAAAAATAAGTTTTACAACTGAATGGAGGAATCAGCTGAAAGGAGGTAAATCACACCCCTTCAATAAGTATTCAATTCAAACTCATGCCTACACAAAGTTGAACACTTTGAGAATTTTAATTCACTACAGTACAGTTAGCAATAATGCATAAGCGTTTTATGGAACTTATGTACATTTCACTCGAAACAATCTTAAAAGACCTAGAGATTATCCAGCACCCATTTAAAATGGGTTCTTTTCAAATTTTAAGAATTTAAAAAATTATTAAATGTTTTAATTAGCATTAATATAAAGGAGACATGAGATATTCACACTTTTGAATAAAATGTTGTATTAACTACTAATATCATATGCCCCTGAAGATTGGGCAATGATTTACGAAATACTTTCTGCAGATGCAACTAGCTTTTAATGCTTATGGGAAATAGTTTAGTTGAAATATATTGAGAATAAAAACCTCAATGACCTTCATCTACAAAAAGTCAATATTTAAACTGATTGTCCTTAAAATGGAATTAAACAAGATGTGTTCGTCAGAAACACAATGCCCCCTACTGTGCCACTTTGACATGTTTTGTTTTTTTGCTGACCTTTGACCTTGAAGGATGACCTTGACCTTGAACTTCCACTACTCAAATGTGCAGCTTCATGAGATACACATGCATGTCATATATCAAGTTGCTATCTTTCAATATTTAAAAAGTTATGGCCTGAATGTAAGTGGGTTTTTTTCGGATGGACCGACATGCTGACATACTGACTGACTGACGGACAGTTCAACTGCTATATGCCACCCTACCGGGGCATAAAAAAGAAAATGAAGTGCTTCTTTATTGCCGTAATTGTTTTATTTGTGTACTTCTTTTAACAGCAGAAGTACCTTTGCAGAAACAATCAGCTTTTCACACACTTGCAAAGTTAACTGAAAATCAATTTATGGTGTTCTACTATTACAAATGCTGAGAATTAGAAACTTTAGAAAAAGTCAAATTTCCTTTGCAAATTCGCTGTTAACCACGACAAATTATTGAATAACGCTACATTTAAAGGTAGCTTATTCACAGAATTGGTGAATGATTTACAAAATTTCAAAAAGTAATTCCACAAAAACAAGCCCATGCTTAGATTCTATGTATACCATGTTCAATATTCTCTGTTGTTCTAGCAGATCAACTCCTGTGCACGCATAATATACAACAAATATAAACGCTTTTTAGACCAAATCATACAGCATACTTCAATGCCCAGTAATATATACTACTCAAAATTTGCTAAGGATCACTTTTGATAGGATGTGTAATTTGAAGTTCACCCCTAGCTAGATTCAGCCAGCATCAGGCATCAATGATAAATAAATACATAACAAGAAATGTGTTTGTCAGAAACACAATGCCCCCTATTGCGCCGCTTTGTAGCCATATATTTGACCTTTGACCTTGAAGGATAACCTTGACCTTTCACCACTCAAAATGTGCAGCTCCATGAGAAGTAAGTAAGAGATTGAATGGAGAAATGATTTTATTTTTTTATTTTTGACATTTGACCATGAATGATGACCTTTACCTTTCACCACTCAAAATGTTAAGCTCCAGGAGATACACATGCATGCCAAATATCAAGTTGCTATCTTCAATATTTAAAAAGTTATGGCCTATGTTAAAGTTTTCGGACGGAAGGAATATTTGACGTTTGACCTTGAAGGATGACCTTGACCTTGACCTTTCACCACTCAAAATGTTCAGCTCCAGGAGATTCACATGCATGCCAAATATCAAGTTGCTATCTTCAATAGTAAAAAAGTAATGGCCAATGTTAAAGTTTTCAGACGGATGGACAGACGCCATATATTAGACATTTGACCTTGAAGGGTGACCTTGAACTTCACCTTTCACCACTCAAAATGTGCAGCTCCATGAGATGCACATGCATGCCAAATATCAAGTTGCTATGTTAAATATTGAAAAAGTTACGACCATTAAAGTTTTCGGACGGACAGACAGACCGACAAACTGACATACTGATGGACAGTTCAACTGCTATATGCCACCCTACTGTGGGCATAAACAAGAGCTGTCAGAGGACAGCGCGCTCGACTATTCGAGTGCTTGACAGTATATGAAGCCATCCTGGAGAGGGTGGGGGGGGGGGGTATAATGTGGG